>NW_026706593.1:0-120450 GCF_029867415.1 Vicia villosa
TAAAAAATTAAAAAGACAATTGAAACGTAAAGAATCTTAAACTGCAGAAATATAAAAGACTTTGAAAGTAAATAGCATGAAAGTAATTCGAAAGTAAATGACGTTAAAGTAAAGATGCAGAAACGTAAATGGCAAGAAGTAAACGAAATGCAGTAATTCTGAAAGATATTTAAAAGCAAAGGATAATACACATGTATTAAAATGGTGGTGTCATACGTACATTTTCTCAGCGAACTCTTTCTCTTAACGCTTGATACTTGAGTAAATATGTGAGTGATTTGTACAAAATGAACACACAGAATCCTAACACTAAGACTCCTATTTATACTAGTTTCGACCTTAACGGTCCTATACTAATCTGCTGCCACGTTTCTCATCAGAACTTCCAGCGAAGCCATCTGTTGTTGAACGGTTACGAAACCGTCTTCGAATTTCAAATCTTCCCGCCTGAGTCCATCTTCGACGCGTGGCAGTGTATTAAACAAACACTACTAAAAAACACGCTAAGTAGTAATACTTGAATACATATTCTATGAATTTTGTCTAAGTCCCGAAGACATATGCTTTCATTAATCTTTCAGCATTCACTTATCTTCATCGAACTTAGAAGTCTTTATTTTTCGAAGCATGACCATCAGTAGCCATTCTTTTACTTTTTAAGGGATGGCCATCAGTAACCATCTTTCCTTCGATTCTCAACTCCTTCGAAGGACAAACAATATAAAACGAAATCTTCAGCTAACACCCTGTTACATCAGAAACAACAACTTCATGGATATTCTTCTTGCAGATTTTGGAAAAATGTTAAACCCAGAATTTTTGAAACAAAGGTGCAGCAGATTAGATGTTATAAAGGTTATGATCTACACAAATGAGCCATTAAGGACATGTGTAGATGGGGTTCAGTTTAATATCTTGATTATCGAAGATCCGATTTGGGATTCTGGGGAAACGGCTGATTGTTCTTCGCGAAGCACTTCGTCGTCGGAGGAGATGGCCTCAGCTTCGGATCAAGGTTCGTTCGGAGGAGAACCGGAAACGACACGGCACGATGCGACAAGGCAAGGAGATCCACAAAATCCCTTAAAACCTGGGAAGTTGAACAGAACCATTAATTGTGATGGCGACGTGGGAGAAGAAAACCTGCAAAAGAAAGGTTTTGGGACTCAAATCAACACAGGATATGCAGATAACATTAATTACTCTCAGAAAAAAGAGGAAAGCTTATCTTGCGTATCGGAAAGTAGATGTACCACAGATGCTATCTCAATGACTACCGCAAGCGCAGCGGCGGATCTGAATTCAGAAGAGGGGAAACAAAGCGCTTTTAACAAGGTGATTGAAGGGGTGGGCCCAGGCGGTCTGTTAATAAACAATTTATTTTTTGAGAAAGAGAAAGATGAGAGATGTTAAGAGGACCCCATGAGGAACGTGAGTGTGGTGGTCCCCACCCATGTTGGTGCCTCTATTTCTTTAGTCAATGAAGAAACAAAGATGACGTGGAGGGAGGAAAATTCAGACAGATTAGTGGGCCAAGGTGAGAATGTGTTTTTTAACAAAGTGGGCCATATGGATATACATACTCCTACATCATTGGGCAAAGGTGGACACGTTGACCAAAAAGAGGAGAATCTGACAAATACATGCATGCATGGGCGAAACAACTCCAACAGAAAAATATCTAAACTTCCAAAGATTTATGCGGTGCCGATAAGGAAAGCACTCAAGCACACCAAGATAAAAGACACAAACATCAAAGGGAAACAAGGCTTATGTTTTGATGATCATTGCAAGAGGATTAAAAAATGCAAAAAATCTAGAAAGAAAATAAGAGAGGTGTTAGACCTAGGGGAGCAAACTCAACATTTCATTTACCTAGTGGGAGTTCGACTGCAAGATGGGAAGGAGCCAGTGGGTGAACATCATGGAGAAGCTAATCATTCCAATAAGAAAAGTCTTTTCTTAAAGCCGAATTTTTTGTCCGGAGGATTACCTTTAACATGTGACTCTATTTCTAGTGCCGACATATCAAATTGCAACAGAAGAATTTCCAATGGAGTGTTGAATAAGGCAGCGGAGGGGCTGTGGAATTCTATGGTCAAGCTAGGCATTAAGAACATTTCAGACAGTTTTGACCCAATTGTAAAACTAAAGGAGATGGAAGCGAGAGATACCAAAGGGGGAGAGGAATTGAAGGGGACTAAAAACCAACCTATCCAATGATTATTTTCTCTCTAAACTTAAGAGGAGGAGGAAGTCGGGCCAAGAGGAAGAGAGTAGGCTACCACATACAAAAAGGAGACGTTGATATTTGTTTTATACAAGAGACGAAACTAAGTGGATTGGAGAGTAATGTTGTGAAAGAATTGTGGGGTGATAATCAAGTGGAGTGGTCTTATTTGGATGCTAATGGTGCGTCGGGAGGCATCCTCACTATGTGGAAGAAGGATTTCCTCAAGCTTGTTTTTAGTTTTCGTGGTGAGGGCTTCTTAGGCCTTTGTGCGGAAAAGGAAGGTAAACTCATTTACTTTGTGAATGTCTATGCTTCTTGTGATTTGAACACGAGGAAGAGATCGTGGGAGAGGATTTGTGAGTTCAAAAACAGTAACGTTAGAGGCTCGTGGTGTATAGGAGGAGATTTTAATTCTATTACTTCGGTAGAAGAAAGAATCGGGAGTTCAAGTCATAACTATAGGAGGGAGATAATGGTTTTTAAAGAATTCATAGAGGAAATGGAGTTGGTGGATCTTCCTACAATAGGAGGCAAGTTCACTTGGATTAGAAGTAATGGAAAGTCTATGAGTAGGATTGATAGATTTCTTCTATCGGATTGTTTCGTTGAGGATTGGAAGGTGGAGGGTCAATACATAGGCGAGAGGGATGTGTCCGATCACACGCCCATTTGGTTGAAAGACAATAGAAAAAATTGGGGCCCCAAACCGTTCAAGTTCAATAATATGTGGTTCAAACATGAAGATTTTGACATCTTTGTGAAGGAGGAATGGGAGAAGTTAGTTGTTAAAGGAAGAGGCGACTATTGCTTGGTCGAAAAGTTGAAAACTCTTAAAAACCGGATTGTTTGGTGGAACAAGAGTGTTTATGGGTGGATTGATCTCAAAATCAATAGTGATGTGAGGGAGATGCACTCTTTAGATAACATGTTTGTTCATTTTGCAGGTAATGTTCCGGATGACGTAGTTGCAAAAAGATTTAAAGTAGCGGAGGATTTTTGGGACAACATAAATAAGCGCGAAGGCTTTCTTAGATTAAAGTCGAGACAACTTTGGCTTTCCGAAGGTGACGACAACACTCGTTTTTTTCACAATTCTTTAAAGGAAAGGAGAAGAAGGAATGCCATTTGTTCTATTGAAGCTACGGAGGGAAGGCTAGAGGGGGTTGATGAAATTAAAGAGCACACATTCAAGCACTTTGAAAAGTTGTTTAAAGAAGATTGTTTGTTAAGACCGGAACTTAGAGGGATCAATCTAAACACTTTGTCTTTGGATGAAGCTTTGGCTTTAGAGAGACCGTTTGAAGAAGATGAAGTGAAGGAAGCTATTTGGTCTTGTGATGGCAACAAGAGTCCGGGGCCGGGTGGTTTTTCTTTGGAGTTCTACAAAAGGAATTGGATCATCATTAAAGAAGACTTTATGAAGTGTTGCAACGATTTTTATCACAAAGGTACCCTTGTTAAATCCATTACCTCTTCTTTTCTTGCTTTAATTCCTAAGAAGAAGAATCCGCAAGACTTGTTTGAATACCGTCCCATTTGCTTAGTGGGGAGTATTTACAAGATCATTGCAAAGATTCTAGCGGCTAGAATGAGATGTGTAGTGGATAAATTGGTCTCCAACAACCAAACCGCTTTTGTTCCGGGTAGAAGTATGATGGATGGAGTGCTAATGGTTAATAAAATTCTTGATTGGGCGAAGAGGAAGAAGAAGGGGTGTTTACTCCTTAAAGTGGACTTCGAAAAGGCGTACGACTCAATATCTTGGAATTATTTAAGGTGGATTTTGGTGAAAATGGGATTTGGCAAAAGATGGATGAAATGGATGGAAGCTAGTATCTTTACCAATTACATGTCCGTGATGGTAAATGGAAGTGCAACTAGAGAATTCAAGGTTCAAAGAGGTTTGCGTCAAGGAGATCCTATGTCTCCCTTCTTGTTTGTTCTTGCTATGGAAGGATTGACGGCTTTAATTAAAAAATCCGTGGAGGTGGGTGACTTTAAACCTTTCAAGTACGGGGTCGATGACTTTGTGGACATTCTTCAATTTGCGGATGATACCATCATTCTAGGAGAACCTACTTTTGACAACCTTTGGAGTTTAAAAGTGTTATTGAGAGGTTTTGAATTGGTATCCGGTTTGAAAATCAATTTCCATAAAAGTAACTTGTATGGGAAGCACATTGGAGATTGGTTTTTTAACTCGGCAACCACCTTTCTTGCATGTAGAAAAGGTTGTTTCCCCTTTAAATTCCTTGGTATTTGGGTGGGCGATGGTGCGCACAAGAAGAAGGTGTGGCAAGAGGTGATAGACAACATTAAAACAAGACTTTCTACATGGAGAGGAAGAAACATATCTATTGGTGGGAGGGTTACTCTTATTGGCTCCGTGCTTAATGCTATCCCTATCTTTACCCTCTCGTTTTACAAAGCGCCGAGCAAAATCATTCAAGCCATAAGAAGCCTCCTTAGCAACTTTTTGTGGTGCGGGAATTCTAAATCTAGATGTATACATTGGGTGAAGTGGGAGAATGTGTGCAAGCCTAAAGAGAAAAGAGGATTAGGAATTAGAGATGTGGGAGAAATGAACAAATTCCTTCTTCTTAAATGGAAGTGGAGAATTTTAAAGGAAGATAATGCAATTTGGAGCAAATTCTTACTCTTGAGATACCACAACCCTAAGAGTAAAGTGTTGGCTTCAAGCAAGGATCTTTTAAATGGGGATGATTCTCGTTGGTGGAGAGACATAGTTCTTAATGACTTCAAAGAGGACGATTTGGATCAAGGATTTAATGAATGGGTTAAATGTGAGTTTAAGCAAGGAAACAATATTCTCTTTTGGTATAGTTGTTGGGTGGATGACCATCCGCTTAGAGTCACTTTTCCGTTCTTGTTTGCTAGAACTACCAATAACCTTTGCTCGGTGAGTGATATCTACTCTTCTAACCAAGGTGAGATCACTTGGAAATTAGAAGATATTTTTGGGGCGGATGTGTTGAATTCTTCAGTTCCGATGGATCCTTCTACCATCACCTCCGCTTCGGACTTGATTGTTGGTGAGGAGATTAGGGACTTGAGAATGATTCTTCAAGGGAAGGCGCCGGACTTGTTGGCTTCGGATGATTTCCATTGGAAGTTATCTTCCAACGGAACCTTTTCGGTTTCTAGTGTGTCGCATTTGGTCTCAAACGCAAAGGAGTTAGCTTGGACAATCACAACCACTAAGTTGTTGGAAGTCATTTGGAAGACCAACATTCCGGAAAAGATAAAGATTTTTGCTTGGAGATTTTTCATCAATAGGTTACCTCTAAAAGACCAACTCGTCAATAGAGGTGTGTCTACTCTTTCTTCCATTGATTGCGTTTTTTGCCAAAATCACCCGGAAACGTTGGATCATCTTTTTTTCCATTGCCAAGCTACAAAGGCGGTATGAGTTAAAATTTACATGTGGTTGGGGAATGATTTGAAGTTTTCTTTGGAGGAGTTCAAGAGTTTTGGGAATATCCAACAAAAGGTGAAAAACACCAACATTAAAGTTGTTCTAAATTCTATTTGGATAGCATTAATTTGGTGCCTTTGGAATATGAGGAATAATATGGTTTTTGAAGATGAAACATTTAGCTTCGAAGAGGTGATATCAAACATTATGTTTTTCTCTTGGAGATGGGCTAGCAACAAGGAGCTTCCTAGTAGGATAAACTTTTATGATTGGTATAAATTTCCTTTACTTTGTATCAAAAAAATCTAGTGTTTCTTCGATGTAAGGGTTGCACCTCTAGTGCGATATCTTATAATCAATTGCTTATTAAAAAAAAAAATTATGTTATCTTGTTAGCGAATTTCAGTTTTTGAAAAACATCAACCTCTTGAGAATTTCTACATGATTTTTAACATAAGAGTCAACATCATAGTGTGAAGAACATACAAATTAATGTGCTTAACTACATTGAATGTTTATCATGGTCACAACCTTAATAGCACCATGCTCCCCCTACAAATTTTCTAAAGTAGCGTAACATTGGAAGTCTTATATATTTATTATCCGATGGAAATATAGTACAAAACCTAACATTTTCTTCAACTATATACCTTTCAACATTAGAATCATCTGGTCTACTTTGATTCTTTACATCACCATTTAATATCTCCATACATTTCTTAAAAACATACATAAGTATCATATAATAAGTATCATATAAGTCAGTCCATAATATTATGTTTATATGACATGGGCAAAAAGAGGCAAAAAAAACATCTTGAACTTACATAACTTGACAGAAAAATGCAATGTCAGTAATTTCCTGGTGTAACATTCCTACATTACCCCACTTTTAATTAATAAAAGTATTATGTTGTATTACTAATCAGGGACTTATTATGATTTATTGAGGGTGTTGAGTATGTTGACCAAGTGACTTCAAACACAAGAGGAGGATGAATTGTAATGATCGAATTTTTCAAAAAAATTATTTGTAGATTTTTTTGGTGTTACCAAATTTATTTTCGAAGAAATAAGAAAATGATAATGATCGAATTGTAATAATTTTTAGGGTCATGCTAACATGTGCCCTTAGGGCACATGTTAAGGATACTATAATTAGAAAAAGTTAAAAGTAACTAAATGTAATAAAGTCATATTTAAAGTTTCGATACATTGAATGCACGCGTTCCAAGAAAATATTTCTATAAATATCTCATTAACTTGTGCCCTTAGGGCACATGTTAGCTTTTCCCTAATTTTTATAGAGCTCTCATTAATCTATTAAAACTTTTTTAATGGATTAAGTCTTTGATGTCAATTGATTCATGATTTGCTACTTGAAACGGTGTCAGCTTTTTAAGGTATAGTCGATTAAAACATAAAATTTAATTTAATCAATTAATAGGTTAACCTGATTACGAAGCTCTAAACTTAGGCTTCTAGATTCCGTTTTGGGATTGGAAAAGCATTAGTGTCAAATTTGCTTTGGGGACCTCCTCCTTTCGGTTTCTAACCCTTTTTTTTTGCTCAAAGACATCATTTTTAACAAACGACTAGTAAAAAAATAAATAAAATGAAGGAATTCCATTTTAGCTCTTGTTAGAAAAATAACGAGTTTTTCAAGTTTATTCTCTATAAAGGAGCTTACCTCTTTTACCAAACAAAAAGGATAAACTTTTAGAAGACTTCTTACCCTTGGTTCTATCAAACTCAACTATCTTTCTTTTTTATTTATCTGAACTCTTTCTAGGAAAATTTAGGGTCCATTTCCCCTTCACTAATATTCTTTCGAAATATTTGGAGACTGAAATCATATCTTTCCATAGACAATAAATCTTAGCATGCTTGCTTTGGACATTTTCTTCTGATTAGGCAATTTTCCTTTGAAGATGCAAAATGTTCCTCTAAATAAATTAGATTTTTTATCTTAGATACCCAAATCTTTTTTATCATTTACTGTTAGTAGGTTTAAGGTTTCTGAACTCATCATAGTTAAATATTTTATACCACTTTAAATCGTTTATTTTTCTAAAACAATAAGGCATAAGTTGACTAATTCTATAACAAAAATTGCATTTATAAACCACACAAATCTTTTTCCTTTTAGAATGGAATATAATTATAAAATATTTACCATTACTAACTAGTTCATAACCTAAACCTTCTTTATCATATAGAGCCCTTGATTATATAAAATCTTTTCAAGGTTATATTTACCCATAAGTAAACTTACTTAAGGTTTCATACAAATCTCTAGTTTTAGTTCTTCAAAATTACGGTTTTCACATTTACTACATTTGACAAAAAATATTCTTAAGTCAATTTGATTCATCTATGTTTCTTTAATTTTTATCGTCAAAATAGTTTTTTGCGCCAAAATGCATTTTTATTTCTCATCATTTTCCTTACATGATCTTACACTTAAAGCATATATTTGATTATTTGAAAGAGTGGTTAACTCATCTTCTCAAGTAGTATTAAAATAAACATTTACCTCTTCATATAATTTTCTAGATAATGCTTTTTATGAAGTTTCATCTGATCTTATGAATAATGTTTCATCTTATTCTCCAGATGATTCTTTTGATGATGTTTCATCTGATTCCCCTAATTATACTTCAAAATAGATTTTAGATGAATCTTTATGGGATTCCTTATTTAATACTTTAAAGGATTCTTCATATAAATCTTCATAGGATTTCTCATCTAATACTTAAAAAGATTGCTTAGATGACTCTTCATCTGATATTGAATTTTTTTCTTTGATCTCTTCCTCATCTTGAAGCCAACCACCATTAGGGTTAACCTCTCTTTAGCTGTGAATCACAAGTATGAGTTCCAACAAATTGATATAAGAATGTCTTCCTCAACGACACTAATGAGGAAAAGGTTTATATGCAACAACCCCTAGCTTTCTTCACACTGACAAGAATCTAGTCTACAAGGGACACAAATCATTCTATGTCTTAAAGAAGAAACCTAAGAGTTGGCATGACAAGTTGCACCAAGCCCTTTCTCAATTTGGATTTACTTAAAGCAAGTGTATCATTCCATCTTTATCTAATCTCATCAACTTATCACCTTATATGATTTGGTTTATATAGAAATATACTTTTCACTGGCTCCTCACCTGTGTTAATCCATGACCTAATACTTAAACGTTATCAAAAGTTTGCACTTAAAAAGTTAAGCAAGCTTGCCTATTGCCTAGTTATTGAGGTCAAATATCCAACTCAAGAATCTATTTTCTTATCTCAGTCAAAATATATTAGATATTTATTATAAAAAGCCAACACGGTGAGCCAATAAAGTGCCTACTCCCATGCTCAAATCTTGTAAATTAAGTAAATTTGGCTCTGATCTGTTTACTAACCTCATCATTATATATCAATGGTGGGTGCCCAACAGTATCTTGAAATTCTATTCATGAGGGAACATATGTTGGACACAATGATGGAACAACTGGTCCAACTTGTTAAACCAGTATGACAGCAAAAACAACAATAATAAAAACAAAATGCATAAAGTAATAAATTAACATAAAGAATTGGTAGTCCAGTTCGGTGAAACCACACATACGTATGGAGGGAACACTATCCAAGAAAGGAAATTCACTACTTTTAATTAGTACAATTAGTCTTATAGGAACACCAACCCCATGATGTCCAATGCCTCTTCCTAATCCTAGTGACTTTCAATTTAGGACTCCCCCTAAATATGAGAGCCCCTCTCACTTTCTCTCAATCACTAGTCCCAAGTGATCAACTTAATTATCAACACAATGACTGTTGAATTTACAACTCAACTAAATCAAACAAACAACCAGACCAAGTTACTGAAGCAATAGTGTGGTGTACATAAACAAGATCCAACATTAATCCTTCCAATATGAGTGATAGCATTAGCTGGGAATACAAGTAAAAAAAGACTCAAAAACCCAAGCACAAATATATTAATCCTAACAATAAAACTTGTTTCAAACATGAGATATAAGTCTCCTTAAATAGATAGCATTATGGGCTTTTCTCGTATTGATTTCTAATTTAATTTCGTCTAGAATAATAGAAAATATTGTTAGATTTCATTTTCTCCATAAAAATATCCAACAAAAGTTATGATTTGTTATTAATTCAAATTCAAATTTAAATCTCCATTTAAATTAATTTGATCTTCATTAGTTGTCAAACAAATCACACAAACGCATTGCTAAAATATAGCAACAAATTTGATTGAATCTCGACCAGATTTGTTCACCTAGCAACATCCATCATGGCTTGCTGACAATGGCCATATGTTGCACTGCATACATGTTGGAACATCGTGTTCCATATGTTGTACTAAATCATCCAAATTAACTTTCTTTATAGATCTTCTTTGTAGAGTGAATCTTAGACAAAATAAGTCTAAACCAAAAGTGCAATAACATCTGTCTATTGTTAGAGACCAGATGTTGCAGCACACATGTTGGAACATCGTGTTCCACATGTGTTCCCTCGACACCAGAAACAACTTGAACATACTTCATGTTGTTTTTCATAATCCATCAAATCCAAAAGGAAGAACAATCTCCCCCTTTGGCAACTTTTTTGCAAAACAACTCTTGAAGCAGAAACAAAACTGAGTATCGAAGGATATTCCATACTCAGAATAAACATCAGCAGCAACAGAAGAACATCCATCAGAGCATACATTAGTAGCCGAAGCAAAACAGTAGCAGCACAAATCACTAGCATGGTAGTTGCTACACATCAGATAATTGATACACAATGGAACTCCTTTAAGCAGTTAACATGCAATCATTCATGATAGGTTAGTCATGCATGCACATAAAGTTAATAGTCATTAGTTAAAGGTAATAAGCTACTTCTAATATACAAAGATATCGACACATGGAGCCACACAAGGTTGAGGGCCAGATGCCGGGCCAGATGCCAGGCCAGATGCTTTAGAATGTGTGCACACAAAACATTAGTTAGTACTACTCCGAACATCAATCAGTACTAATAATAGTAGGATATATCAGTTGGACCTCATACACCACAAAGTTAGTAGTCAAGATAGTAGTTACACCACTCCAGTAAACATCCCAATACTCCCCATTTTTGCCACAATTTGGTAAAGGCGTTCCTCGGAGAAACCATTCAGTCAACACAGAGGTTAGTATGTTAGCACATACACACATTATATTAGGAGTGGACAAACTTTAACCAATAGCATAGATGTTGAACATGATGATGGTACAATATCATAAAGGCTATCAAGCCATTACAAGCACCTACAGATAATGTGATGTCAGGTATACTTTTTGTAAGGTAGAGCAGACTTCCAATCATGCTTCTGTATAAACTATGATTTACATCAACTCTATTTTCATCTTTGGTGACTTTCATATGTGTGGCAGCAGAAGTTCTTTTTGTGGCTAGCATTGTCAAGGTCAAACTTCTTCACTATACTCTTAGCATATTGGCTTTGAGATACAAGAATGTTGGCTTCCATTAGATTAACTTGAAGATCAAGAAAATAAATGAGTTCTCCTACAAGACTCGTCTCACAATTAGACTTCATTTTGTGTATAAAATGTTCCACAATCGAGTCCGACATCCCACCAAATACAATGTCATCAACATAAATATGTGCTAGCATGATTTTTCCTCCATTTATTTTTACAAATATAGTTTTATCTATTCTTCATCTGGTGTAGCCATTGTTTACCATACACTCAGTTAATATTTCATACCATGTTCTTGGAGCTTGCTTTAAACCATAGAGAGACTTCTTTAACTTGTACTCATGTCTGCGAAATTAGGATCAATGAACCCTCTTTGGTTGCTCTATATAAACTTCTTCATTAAGATAACCATTCAAAAAATTATTTTTAATATCCATTTGATACAATTTGAATTTCATCATGCATGAAATTTCTAGCAGTAATCTAATGGACTTAAGTCTAGCAACTGGAACAAATGTATCATAAAAATTCACTCCTTCTATTTGAGTGTACACTAAAGCCACAAAAATTTCTTTGTTTCTTGTCACATTACCATTTTCATCAGATTGTTTCTTGAAAATCAACATGCTACCAAAGACATTCATATCTCCAAGTCTCTGAACTAACTAGCATACCTTATTCCTTTTGAATTGGAAAAGTTCCTCTTGCACAACATTTATCTAAAATTCACCTGTTAGTGCATGTTTGACATTCTTAGGTTCAATCTTGGAGATTAAACGAGAGGTTGCAATCATATTTCTAGATATGGTGTTGACTTCTTCATTCATATTTCCAACAATATTATCAATATGACGATCCTTTTGTATTCTGATTGATGGTCCTTTCTTGATAGTGGTTTCTTAGAATTTTTACCTTTAGTCTCAATTACAGACCCCTTGTCTAGGTCATATGCTAGTACATTTGTCTGTTGAGAGGAAACATCTTCTTCACCCTCGACATTATCTTTCTCTTCAGGATTATCATCAACAACAACATTTATGAATTTCATCATTGTCTTAGTATGAGTGTTGTAGACCATGTAGGCCCTACTTATGATAGAGTATCTAAGAAATATCTCTTCTTCACTCTTTGGATCCATCTTTCTTCTTTGTCCATGATCAGCTAAAATTTCGGTATTCAGATATCAAATGTCCTAAGAGATGTCGAGACAATGATCTTTGAACAACACAAATGGCAAGGTAAATAAAAATAAAACAATATTGAAAAGTAAATGAATACACAAAGTTGTTAACCCTGTTTGGTGTACAACAACACCTACTTTGAGGATATCAAGCCAAGAAGGTAATCCAATATCAGCAGTATTAATTTGAAGCTAAAAAACCTCCTGTTTAAAACCTCTCAAATAATCCCTACCTAGTGTTACTTCTACCTAGGAACTTCCTAGATATGAGAAACCCCTCTCACTCCCAATTACCGCAGCAATATCTCACAGTCTCAGTCCCAGTTACGAATATTGACAGCCTTTCACTAAAGTCTTCAAATACAAAGCAATACTTGATTAAGAACCCCTCCATCAACATAAATACTTGGTCTTGCTTAAAAGCTTCGATCAAGAAGAATATCTTTATAAAAAAGCAAAACACAGTCAACTCAATGAACCCAAAAGATACATGAGTGACACACAATCATTCAATGCTTAAAAGCTTATAAGTGAATGACAAAACTTACAACATAATAGAAGCAGTCCTACCCTTATCTCAAGATGATATTAGATAGGCTCACAATTAGCACACACAAACCCTAACAAAAACACATGTAAGTTCCACACTAAAACTAGGTTAGTGACAATCTATTTAGGGTTCAAAAACGCAGCAGAACATTGCTGAAAAAAGAGCCAAGATATTCTCCAGAAAGATAGGGCTTCAATCATTAGTTTCCTAAATGATATTCATATTTAGAAACTGAGAGTACTCCTTGAAAACAGATAAAACCTTTCATCCTTAAAATGAGCTCCACATAGGTATGATTGTATAATATTCCTAGAATATTATGCCTCTATAACAAACTAACAGATTCCAAAAGTCTAGTTGTACACAGACACGATGTCATACGATCCTGCATAGGACATCTCACTCGACATGTTTCTCCAGTTGATAGAATATTTTGTTAAACATGTTTCTCCATAAGAACTTAATGCCAATCATAAAAAATAGAGAGTTAACATTGGACTGGATTTGGGCTTCAAAAACACAATAAGGAGACTGCTAAAGATATGCAAAAACTTCTCCATAAAAATAGGTCTTCAGTATAGAGTTTCCCAAAAATGTCTCAACATTCCTAAAATGTCTCAACATTTAGAAAACAGAATAAACCAACAAAGTCTCTGATTCATCAATTTTGGATGACACATAGGATCTATTAATATTCATAGAATATTCAATAATCTGTAAGTAAACAACTGCATCTAAACTGTAAACTGTGACAAACCAGATGTCCTATACTTCTGGTTACGACATCTCATTCGACATGTTGAGTCTGCAAGTTGAAATATCTTTTTCAACATGTTGCTGCCAAGTTAGTTTTACCAAAATTCATGCCAATCATAATTTCAAAGAAATAACATCAACAAATATGTATCACTTACTGTAACACCCCAACTTTAGTTATTTATATTTAACTGAATTTATATTAGTTTATATTTTATTTATTTGAGTGAGATATGTGATTTATTCGATTAATTTATGAGAGTAGAGATTTAATTAAAATTGTTATTAATTATTTTAGTTAATTACCATTAAAAAATTAGAGATGTTTTAGATATGGAGGAAAAATAGAATTTTTATTAAAATTAGTGAGTGAGGGGTGTATTGAGTAAGAGCTAGAGTGTGGTGAAATTTGAGAGGTGAGAGAAGTATTGGGATATTTTGGTTAATATAAATAGATAAGTTTAGGAGACTTTTGTACGGTACGTGTAAAAGTTGGAAAAGAGGCAGAAAGAGGCAGATCTTGTAAAGACTTGAAGAGCGAGGAAAAATCCCAAAAAAACCAAAGATTTTCATCAATCGATAATTTGAATGAAAAGGGGGTGTCAAAAGAAATATGCCAAAACTAAATCTTAACCTAGAGCCTAAAAGACCAAGGAAGCTGAAATTAAGGCAAATAATCGATTATCCTAATCAATTAGATGGTCTTTGCATTTTAAATTTTTGGCGAAATCATATTTTGTCTTTGCCTCCAAGAAAATCAATTCAGAACATTAATGGAGAATGCATGAAATCTTCGTAATCAATAGCATATAAATGATTAGGTCCATTAAATAATTGATTATTACTATTGTTTCGGAATTTTTTCTTCTAATACTTTCTGTAGTTTTCGCACACCCAACATGTTCCCTACTCTTGCATCATCTCATTTTATTTTATTTTGTGTGTTTTCCTTGATTCTTAAGAGTAATATTTTAGTACTCCAAGATCATTATCATGGCACCTAAGATATTGAGCTTCCCCTCTTTTGTCCATCTCTTTCATGACATCTCATCTCAAGAACAAGAAGGGAGATTCTTTCAAGAATACATAAATAGGGTGGTGTTAGGCGTTCATATACCTTGGATGGCAAAATCTTTCAAGAATGTCGGTTATTCAAGACTTTTGAAGAATTAAACTTAACGGTATTCATCTACAACCCTCCAAGAGAAGCGTATACATCATTAGTCATGACGTTTTATTCGAATTTCTACTTCACCAATGAGATTATCTACTCCGAAGTGAGAAAATACAACCCTTTTTCTACAACTCTTTCCCAATCTCTCCAACATTCTATATAAGAGTCACACAAATATCATAATGTACTGGATATTCAAGCCTGATCTGTAAACCAACTCCAGTCACTCATGAGCCAAACGAACTGTCGACCAATTAAATCCTTGATCATTGCCCAAGTCAAAGATTGGACATTGATCGAGTTGATCCAAGGATCAATCATCTCTTTGACCGTTGACCAAGCCAACATGTGGTTGGACTCTAATTTTGATCAAATTCAACCACAACGAAAGAAGTTTTTGTCCTAATCATTAAAGTTTTGGAGGCATACTTTCACATACCATGTATAATAGTTTATTATTAACCATTTGGAACTAAAGCATAACTAGGGGTGTAATCAGTTTGGTTTGGAGCTGTTTTTGTTTTAAAAAATGTTTGAGCCAGTGATATCTCCATGAGTCTGGTTTGATTTGGTTTTTAGTATTTTTCATCAATGGCACTAAACAAAACTCACCGATTTGTTTTTGTTCAGTTAATCGATTTACATAACTTTTTCCCAGAAATTATATTAATTTGTGTACTCAACGCTATCATATTTTCAATGTATTTTTTTATATTATTTTTTAAAATAATACAATTCATATAATCTATTTCATCTATTTTATGTTATATTTTTTAAATAATTTACGAATTGTACTTAATCCATACAAAACAATAACAACTAAAACACAAAAATACTGACACAAGTTACAATAAATAGAAAATAACATGTTTTAGACCTAAAACATACATCAAAAACATTTTGTAATAAGACTAGAAGAAATCTCGATAAAGAAGAAGGAAAAAAAAGAAGAAAAAAAATAAAACTAAACAAGGTAACTTGAAACAAGAACATGGCTAATTAAAGTCATCGGTTCGGTTCATCAGTATGACGATTCTTAAAAACTAAAATTGTGAATCGAACCATCTTAGTTTTGATCAATTTGATTCAGTTTTTGAACAAACAAAAAAATAGATTTTTTTCAATTTGATTTATTTTAGATTGTCAATTTAATCGATTTTTTCTAATCCATTCATGCCTCTAAGCATAACCATTGACATTTTTAAATGACTTTTTTTTTTTGAAAATTGAAAGAATATCAAAATTCTTAGGTTGTATAAGCATATATTTCACTTTATCGGCACACCCTTGAACCATAACCAAAACCGTCAAAGCCTTTGACAAACCCATAACTAAAAAAGTATGGCAATCAACGCAGAAATCGTAAATATTCCCTACCCTTAATTGAAAGATTATATTCCCACAAAAAAGGGAACTTAGCATTGAGACCAATTGATTAAAAGGAACGAAGAATGGAGACCAATGAAGTTTGATATATTCTAGAGTGGCCGACCCAAATAAGTTGAAAGAAAATTATTTTTTTACTCAATGTTGAAAGGAAATTATATATTAATAATTACACACAAAAGTTTCTTTGATAAAATAGAATCAATTGATACAACATGGGTTTGCCCCTTCGGAAAGGAATAACTATCCATTCCTCTATAGGTTAGTCATGAATAGTAAGTCAAATTAAAATATTGGTGATTGATGAGAAAAAGCATCATATTTTTCCACTAAGCAACTTTTCAAGCTATAAAATAGAAGCAATGCATAACATATTATAGCAGCATGCATTGGTTAATAATGTATAAGTTGATTTATGGTCATAGAGTCTTTCATGGAGAGGTTGAAAGTGAGATCAAGCCAAGGATGACTTGCCGGAATATTATTCGATTGCAAAATTATAGATAATTAATCAAGTTCATTATTCGGCAAGTCATCCTTCGGCTATATTTGACTTTTTATCTTTCATGTAAGACTTCTATAACCTTTTCCCTCGGCACATCATCTTTTGGCAACTATACTTTTAATTGTATTAGTTATTATTTTTACTTATATTTCTTATAATTATTTTATATTTTTTCTTAATTAATTAAAAATATTATGATGATAGTGTTAACTAATTTTCTCTCTTTCAAAGCATAATTTTTAAAAGATTATATTAATTATTAACAATGGTAGTATTATTGCTATCAACTTTTATAATCTTTATTATTTAGTTTATACACTCTTACATTTTGAGAAGAGGGAGTAGTAATTATGTGTTTTATGTAAATATTAAATGAGATGGTTTAGTGTTTAAATAAAATATAAATTCTACCAATTTTTTATACAATAATATTTATTACATTTGCTTCTAGTTACATGAAGATATTGTTAAAATTTATAATCCTATTTAACATATTTCTATTGATTATTTGTCTTAATTCTTAAAGTTGGCACAATTTGTTCCTCATTTGTTTTCTATTTTTAAATAAAATTTATTTATGTTATTTGAAAAAGTTTGTATAAATTGTTATGATTATATATTAAGGTCACGATTATTCGAAATTATAGAACTAAACTTTTAGTTATTTTGTTAAGTCAAATAGTCTATATGCTTTAAATTTCTAACAATATTGAGCTACTAGGGAGACAAATTCAAATCGACCGATCCGTTGACTATTTATGCAATCGGATCGGGTTGGAATAGGTGTTGGATTGATTTAGTTGTTTAAATTGGGTATTATAAAGTTGTTTCGTTCGGACTCGGATGATTATTTTGTATCAGTAAAAAATCGAATCCGACCGAACTCAATTAATATTTATATTTATTTCTATAAGACTAACATATTATAAAAATAAAATTCACAATATTGTTAAGTTATTATATTTCTTATAGTTCAATGGTAACGTTGTATTATCACACTAATCACACTAATATAAGAACATGCACTATAAAATTTTAAATGTTATTTAGTTTGTAAGTATAAAGTTTTGAATGTTATATATATATATATATATATATATATATATATATATATATATATATATATATATATATATATATATTAAAACAAAAACAACTCAAGAACAAGCCGCGATCCAAAGGATCCAATGGAAAACATAAAGAAAACTCAATCTAAACAACACCCTATGGCATCAACATATTTGACCTCTATAATTAGGGTAACCCCACATTCTATAAACTGTGTTATCTATAACTTTCATAGAAGTATTTTTGTTTCTACTATCTATATTATGCACAACCATATTTCTATCCCACCATGTCTCATATATCGTCCCTGCAATGACCATCTTCATAGTTTGAGCACGCCAATTCTTGCTCTTGCAAATCTTAACCAGCCACACGACCTCCTCGTTCTAGCCAAGAGGCTCATGCCGGACTTGTAGCCACTTGAGGACCTCCTCCCAAACTCCTTTAGTATAATTGCAGACAAAAAACAAGTGTTTTAACGATTCCCCGCTACTGCAAAAAGTACACTCACGGTCCACATTATGCCCAAACTTTGCAAATCTATCCTTTGTTGCAAGATGATTATTACAAGCCATATCCATAACATGAAAACAGCCTGCGGCCTTGCTTTGTTCCCACACACCAGATCCTTTCACACTACTCTAAAGTATAGAATTTTCGACCTGAACCTGCTAGTGTTCACCATGTCTTGCCACTAAACCATACAAGTGACTGCATCCATTGTCTTGAGGATGCTTTTAAGGATCCACAACCCATTCTCTTGCGCCTCCATACTCATCAACTCTGCATGTTTCACATAATAAGTATGCACCCAACTGACCTAAAGGCTATCCGCTTTGTGACACAATTCCCACAACAACTTGGCCAAACACACTTTAGACCAAACCTGCAAATTAATGATACCAAGCCCACCAAGGTTCTTGAGCAGACACACCCTTTTCCCACGCAATAGGCACCTTACAAGATATCGCACTCTTCCCAGACCATACAAACGATCTGCACTTCGAAACAATACTCTTAATGACACCCTTCGGTAAAGGGATACAGTTGAGCCAGAAATTCACACTCCCAAAGATAACGCTATTCACCAGCTGCACACGACCCGCATAGCTCAACATATGCGAGCTCCAATGATTCAGCTTAGCACTAATTCTATCAGCCAACACCAAGCACTGATAATGTCAATAATATTAAAAATATTATTACATAATAATAATTAATAATAAGAATAGTTATTCTTTAGTTATTTTAAAATTTTGTTTATTTTTTTATAATTAAAAAATAAATATGTGAAATTTTATTAAAAATAATCATTTTAATGAGTTTATTCTAATAAATATTAAATCGTTAAAATCCATTTGCCTTACTTGCTTAATCTATTTAACTGAATCTGACGAAAACCAAAAAAATTTCGGTAAAAATTGAATAACTTGATGTGATGTGGTGTGTCTTTGATATGATGCGACATGAGATTTTTGTATATTGACTTGTTGAAAATTCATTCATTGACATAAGTAATTGTATATATTTTTATAAAAATTTATAAAAACAGTTTATGATGTGTTATAAACTTCTTTTCATTTTTTTTATAAACTCTTCAAGATAGTGGATTATTGATCAAAGAACATATGTATTTTATTTTGTTATAAACCTTTTTATTAATAAAAATGCTTATAATGATAAGAGTTTGTGCAATAAACTGTAAAATGAATTTTTATATAAAGAGAACTTTGCTTGGAAGTAAAATACTTTAAAGCATTCTCTCTAAAACTCTAGGGTTTTTGTTAATTAATTCATATTAAGAAGGAGATGAAATGAACAAATCAAGGTGGATTTAGATACTAGTTTATTTATTATTTTAACTATTTGTAACTATGTTTATTTTTAGTCAACGAATCATATGTTGGTGAAGCCAATTGGCAATAATATAGAGGACTAAAATTGCATACTTGAACCTAAAGTACTTATTAAAATCAGGGCAAAAACCCAGATGTTTGAATTCCTGGAGATTCAATATTCAGTTCGTTCCCCTACCACCGATTGGAAAGCATCTTGAATAATGTGTCGATTCATGGCTCCCTCGGTGATAATTCCAAGGAATTGCCTTGGTTCATCTCTCAATACATCTATTGCGAAAACCGCCGCCTCCAATCCACCGCCCCTTTGAAAAAGTCTTTTGCACAGGCGGTGACCAACTATTGTTAAAGGTGATAAAATCTCCATAACAATTCCTGAAGAGGAGTACTTAGCAGGTTTGGCCTCTTGTAAACATAATCTACGGAAGAATATTATGGCTGAAAGGTTCGGTGCCCTTGAAGGTGGATGCGCTGAAGCAAAAACTGTCAACAATCTGGAATTCATTGGATAAATGGGGACTCATTTCTTTGGAGAAAGGGTTCTATGAATTATCTTTCTTTAAAATTGAAGATCTTCAAAGAGTTCTCTCTAACAGCTCATGGAACTTAAGCTCGGGACTTTTAAAACTATTTGCTTGGACCAAAGATTTCAATCCCAGTGAACAACACCAAACATCAGCACAGGTATGGATTAGAATCTCAAGATTATCACAGGAATACTGGAGGCAAAAAATCCTTTATGCCATTGCTAGTGCTATTGGAAGCCCCATTTGTATGGATGATACCGCCACCAAGTCTATGTTTGACAGATCTTTTGGACACTTTGCTAGAATATTGGTTGATTTGGACTTAACTGGAAAATTTAGAAATAACATTCTTGTTGAGAGGAAAAGTTTTTCTTTTTTTGTTAATGTGGAATATGAACACATCCCTGATTTCTGTGACCATTGTAAATTCATTGGTCATAATGTTGGAAATTGTAGGAAACTAAATAAGAAACCTTCCTCAGACCAAGGAACTGGTATTGCCCAAAGCAAGAAAATCTATATGGAAAAGCATAAAGAAGCAGACTCTAAAGCTTCAGGGGAAAAACCAAATGACTCTCTTAACGTTGAAGGATCATCTACATCCAAAGTTGCCAATCCTAGTGTAGAACTGATTAATGAAGAAGCTGATAAATCTGCTGAATCACCTACTCAGCTAATCATGTGATACATACAGGGCACATAGAAGAGGAACATGAAAATACTATAGAGAATCATGATTATCAGGACAATTCACTTACAATGGCAGTAATAACGGTCCCAGAATGTAACAAGAGCTCTCTTAAGGAAGTGGATGCCAATAGCTCTAGTGAGTCTGAATTTGTGGATGCCACACAAATGAATATTGTTCCAGATGAGAAGGTGGGAGATAGATTAAACATGAATGTGCAACATGATATGAATTCCTCAAGCAGTCTTGGGAAAAAAATGGCAGAGGAGCATGACAATCCTGAAGATATTGACAAAACATTTCAACTGGTTACCTCTAGGCAAGCCAAGAAGAAAAGCATGTCAGTTCCTAAACCCAAAAAGGAATGTCAGAACACCAGAGCCAAGGTAGTTTCTTTTAATATTTGTAACACGATGGGAGAACTGACTTTTTAAAGAAATGTTGCGGATAGCAAGAGTCGCCACCGACTTTTATTTTATCCAATTGGAAAGGCTAAAAGAACAGGAAAAGACCTTTTAAAAAAGATTTTGAGTTCGGGGGGAGGTTATACAAAGGGAAGGTGTAAGGAACCCTTTGCATCCATGGTTATCCATGAGCTCTTAATTGCTTAGCTCACTTTGTTTGTTTGAAAAGTTTGAAGTGTCGTGTGTGAATAGTAAAAACTTTGAAGAAGAACTTTAGCTTGTAAATAAGCGTAGTCTTTTTGAATTTCATTTTGAAAAAGAGTGGGAAAAATATTTGATTTTGATTTGAATGGAGCAAGCAATTAAGAACTACCTACCCTAAGATCGTTTTTTTGTTCTTTAAGTCTTTCGGGCGAAAGGGTCTATCCATACCATGAGAGGGCAGGAAGTCTTTCAATTGGATGTGTGGGTCATCGAGAGTATCATTATCCATAAGACTGTCCCTACCATAAAGGGGGCAGGTAGTCTGAGGGAAGGACATAATAGCCATTTAGGCAACAGTAAGGATACCTTAGCATTCGAAGGGACTATCACATCAAAACAGTTTATGGGTACGAAAATGGCAAGGTCGCTTAGCTCACTTTGTTTGTTTGAAAAGTTTGAAGTGTCGTGTGTGAATAGTAAAAACTTTGAAGAAGAACTTTAGCTTGTAAATAAGCGTAGTCTTTTTGAATTTGATTTTGAAAAAGAGTGGGAAAAAGATTTGATTTTGATTTGAATGGAGCAAGCAATTAAGAACTACCTACCCTAAGATCGTTTTTTTGTTCTTTAAGTCTTTCAGGAAAAAGGGTCTATCCATACCATGAGAGGGCAGGAAGTCTTTCAATTGGATGTGTGGGTCATCGAGAGTATCATTATCCATAAGACTGTCCCTACCATAAAGGGGGCAGGTAGTCTGAGGGAAGGACATAATAGCCATTTAGGCAATAGTAAGGATACCTTAGCATTCGAAGGGACTATCACACGAAAACAGTTTATGGGACTATCACTCCCTATTTTACTAACCACGCAGTTTAATATATATATATATATATATACAGAAAATTAAAACAGTTTATGGGTACGAAAAGTAAAATGCGGAAAGTATAAAGCCCTAATTACTATTACATCAAAATCGAATGAGCAACCTATACACCTTCTAGAATTTAAATGGCAGAAAATAACTAAATAAATAGATAGCATATATAAAAGGTAAAAATTAAATAATGGCAAAATTTAAGTGACAGAGATTTAAAAAATCAAAACACGCATGCGACAATCATAGAGTGGAGATGAGAAAGAAGATCGCAAGAAATTGGAGTTTAGTGAAAAAGCTTGATTTAAAGAAATAAAGTGAAGTCCTAAATTGATCTAATTATAAAAACTAATCCTAATTAAAATTTTGCTTAAGATTTAACTAAATTACTTCATGACTAAATGATTAAAAACAATTAACTAGTTAATATTTAATTAAATTAAACTCTAAGTGATAAAAAAACATTTAATCAAAAGAAAACCTAATTCTAAAAAATAAAATATTTTTGGTGATTTTTTGATTGGTTGATTTTAATAAAATAAAAACATAATTCAAACAAGTTGATAGAAAAGTAAACTAGAATAAAATAAATATATGTAAAGAAAAATAGGAACCTGGGCTAGGGGGTGCAACAATTGGCAGGGGGTGAAGCCCAAAATCATAAGCCCAGCAATAGTTTCAGCAGCGCTTCTAATCCTGTGTGGTGGGTCTTTGATGGTGTACCATGGAACGCACTGCTTGTAGCCTTCTGATCTGGGTGAAGGCGGATCCGATGATAGATAAGCGAGGACATTCCGTGGGTGTACATATATGCGTAACGCTGGATCTATTAGCAAGAAAACACACAATTTTTTTGTATAATCCTTGGGTTCGAACCCCGGATCTTGAAGCCTCTCTTGCGGTCCGTTCCACCACCTGTGCCATTCAGCTTAGTTGTCAAATAGCCTTGAGTAATAAATTATATAAAAAACTATTTCAAATGATAAATCCAAATCGAAAGTCAAAAGTGGGCCCTTGTTTCTTATGACCGGCCAATCATAGTAGGAGAGAGGAACTGGGAAATTTGACCAGCCACTTAGGTAGCGCCACACACGATCCAAGGTCCCAGGTTACTATTCATCATCTTCAACCTGGATACCTGCGAATTCAGCTTTGAATTTTCTTGCGACTTTTCCTGCGATAAAACCTGGGTAAATAAAACCTGCAAAATAAGCGTCAAAGCACAAACCGAACCGTCCAGATCTTCTTAAAATCATCTCCCGGTCATGAATATGACCTTCGTTTTTCTTAAAAGCCCCTGAAAATAAGAACTCGAAGGGCAAGCTTCATAGTGCCCTAGCAATGGTAACCGATCGGACCTGCGCCAAAACTCAGAAAAGAACGTCCCAAACGACTACAAACACGATTATGAGCAAGTGTATATGCGTAGAATTTATTTAAATGGCTTGAATGGAAAGCATGAATTTCAAACAATACACAAACCGTGAATGACTAGTGTGATGACTTTCTACGTGCTTTGAGCTTGTGTTCTGATTGGAAACGATCCCTGGTCACTCCAAGAAGACGATACAATGGCTGGAATGGATTGAGTATGGCTGTAGATCGCTTTTACGAATTTCCCTAAAAGCTTGAAATTTTAGAGATATCATATCATGTTTTGAGCGCGGTTTTTTCTCCTTTTTTTCGTCCCCCTAATGACTGAGTGTGTTATGAAATATATAGGGAGTGATTTAGGGTTGAAATCATGCAGAGGAATCAAGAGATTTGATTGAAACAAATATTTGATTTTTTTGATTCTTGCATGAAATCCTTCTAAATTGGCCCCATGCTATTTTCCACACCTTTTACGTGTAATATTGGCCACTAATCCTACTAAATTAATCTCATAATATTTGACAATTAAATTTATATTTTACTTGATTTATTTTGGAATTTAAATGAATAAATTCAAAAACAAAAGAATAAATTCATGAATTATTGCATGAGATTTTCTTATGGGTCCCAAAGAGATTTTTAGATTGACTTGAAAATTAATCTCACAATCTTTTATCATTTACTTATAATTTATTTGATTTTATTTGAATTTAAATGAATAAATTCAAAATAAAAGAAATAGAAATCATAAAATAAAGATAAATGAGTTTATGGGCCTTTCATGAGATCCTTATCACGTTCATAACTCAACAATATAGGCCCATTTGGAAATTCAAAGTTCCTCACTTAGGGTTTCACGTCCCTTCACAAATTTGGTCCAACTTGCGCCAATCACATCTCTCTCAATTTTTATCATATGGAGATGATCTAGGACTTTTTGGAAATCCCAAGATGTCTTCTTCAAGCCACTTTGGAACATATTTTTTATTTGGAGATTTTATCTTGATGATATTGCTCCTGACAAAAAACAGTTTTTTGCGATCTTCTAGAAGGACTTGTAATGTATTGGCTCATATCTCTCAAATGATGCATTTTTGGCCTTGGCATGTGAGAGACAAAATTGTAGAGAATTCAATTTCCTTCATATTGAGCTTTGGATGGAGAATTTCTGATGTTCCAGGTGAAAATTATGGCTGGTCAAAGTTTAGTTGACTTTAGGTCAAAAAACCCTAATTTAGAAACTTTAAGTTTTGTTGATTTCTGATCTTTCCTTGATGAATCATGATCAATCCTTGATCAAATGATGAATGATACTTCAAAATGAGGATGTTGACCAAAAAGAAGAAGTTTTGACTGTGATTTGATCATAGTTGACTTTTAGGTCAAACTAATCGATTGTTGACCATTTGAGCTGTTGATTGAGCAATCTTAGGAATCAGAGCTTGAAACTTGAGGTGAGGATCCTTTGAAGCATATGAGAGACCATGAAGTCCACTTGAGGTATCAGAAGTTGATTTTTCTTGGAAAGAAACAAAACCCTAGTTTTGGTCCTTATTGTTTAGGAGGAGAGTGAACATGCTTGCAATTGGATATCATATGAGCCTGAGGAGACTGCTTGAGCCAAGATATCTTGAAATGTTATGGGCAAATTTTGGGGTATGACAATATTACATAATGAAGTGTTTATACTAGAATGTTAGAGGATTTTCTAATCAACACACTAGATTAGCTTTTAAAATCTCATCAAAAAGCATAAACCAAAGTTTTGTTTCATAGCAGAACCATGGATGACCTTGGATAAATTATCACCAAGGTTTTTTTCTAGATTGAATGTTAAAGTGTTTGCTTCAAACTCTAGACAACATCTTACTCCCAACCTTTGGTGCCTCTGTGCTCCCTATTTAAACCCTTAGGTTTTAATTTCTGACGATCAGCATGTGTCCTTTTTCTTAAATGATGGTTCTCACTGTTCTGGACTGGCTACAATATATGCACCTACTAATTTTGTCAAAAGAAGGGAACTATGGACTACTCTCAGCTCTTTAAAGTCATTAAAAGATATCCCTTTGAGTTTTTTAGGAGATTTCAACACTATTTTATGGGCCCGTGAACACAGGGGCGTTTCAGATCCTTTTAGAACCCCAATTATTGACTTCCAAGAATGGACTGATAATAATAATCTCATTCGCCTCCCACTGGAGGTGCATAATTTACATGGTGCAATTGTAGGAAAGGTAATAAGTACATTGAAATAAGGCTTGATAGAGTTATTTATGATCAAAATTGGATCCAGTTCTGCCGCAACACAGCCTGCTCCACTCTCACAAGGCACATATCTGACCATTATCTGATTCTCTTGACTTTTTCTTATCATTCGATCAAGGTTCTCTCCAACTTCAAATTTCACAAAATGTGGTCTGAACATCCTGAGTGTCTTAAGGTGATCAAAGACAGTTGGAATACCAATCTTTTCAGTTGTCTTATGTATATTGTATCCCAAAAACTCAAGCTGCTCAAAAGTACTCTCAAGGTTTGGAACAAAGAAGTATTTGGAAATGTTCATGAGTTGTTATCTAAAGCCACAACAAAGTTGGACGCTGTCCAGTCCCAAACTCAAACTGAAGGTCACAATGAGGTTTTATCAGACATTGAGCAAAAAGCACAAATGGACTTAGAAACGGCCCTAAGGATGGAAGAGTTATTTTGGCAAGAAAAGTATAAGGTCAAATGGCACAGTGAAGGAGATAGAAACACTGCATACTTTCACAGGATTACTATAATCAGAAACTGTACCAAAAATATCTCAATTATACAACATGAGGAGGAATCTTATTACAACTCAGACG
Organism: Vicia villosa; assembly: GCF_029867415.1. Classification (NCBI taxonomy): domain Eukaryota; kingdom Viridiplantae; phylum Streptophyta; class Magnoliopsida; order Fabales; family Fabaceae; genus Vicia; species Vicia villosa. Next base: position 26,550 of record NW_026706593.1, read on the forward strand.
ACATATCCAATCTTTTTACTTTTCTTTTTGAGAAGCTTTTCAACTCTAGTAATGAATGTATTGATAATGGACTTGTGGACGAGTTCATTCCCAAGCTAATTAATGATCAAACCAACTCTCTTCTGATAGTTCTTCCTAGTCCTGAGGATATCAAGACTGTTGTCTTCTGATTGAGCAAAGATAGCTCTCCAGGGCCTGACAGTTTTGGGGGCTTTTTCTTCCAATATTACTGGGATGTCATAAAACTTGATGTGACTAATGTTATTACTGAATTCTTTTCCACGGTTTGGATTATCCCTAATTGGAATGCTAATACCATTGTTTTCATCCCTAAATCTCCTATTGGTAATACCGTGGATCAGTATAGACCTATAGCTCTTGCCAACTTTAAATTCAAGATCCTATCAAAAATTATGGCAGATAGGCTAGCTTCAATCATACCAAACATTATTTCTCCGGAACATAAAGGATTTATAGAAGGTAGAACCATATCAAATTGTATTTGTTTGACCTTAGAGGCCATCAACTTGCTCCAAAATAAATCTTTTGATGGAAACATTGCTTCCAAGATTGATATTAGAAAGCTTTTGATACTCTCGGCTGGGGATTCCTGCTAAAGGTGCTGAGAAAGTTCGGTTTCTCAGACATTTTTTGTTCATGGATTTAAAGCAATCCTTTTCTGTGATAAACTTTCTATTTCAATCAATGGAGTTCAAGCTGGATGTTTTGATTGTAAAAGAGGTGTGAGGCAAGGTGACCCTTGTTAGACGCTGGCCTAAAGATCTAGAGGGGGGGTGAATAGATCTCACTAAGTTTTTAAGGATTTTTCTACTGACTCGAGCGAAAGCGGTTCTGAATCGACTTGCGTCTATTCTGGACCGCTATTGCAAAGGTCGTATGTGTTTCAAAACCAAAGAGTAAGTGGAATTGATGGTGAAGTAATATGATAGCTAAACAATACGTTTTACAACTGAAAGCCAATTAACTTCTAGATTGACAATTTTGATTTGCAATGCAGTAAGATTGGATTAAGCAAAAACACAAACACTTGGTGATACGTTCAAATTGATAGTGATTCAAGTTGTGGTGAATTGTGATGTTTGTGCAGAACTTTAATTCACAATTTTAACACTTGAATCGTTGATCAATTTTGCACTTATAACCAATTATGAACAGAAAGTAAAAGAGAAAGTAAAAGCGACAAGAACACGATATTTGTTTAGGCAGTTCGTCGATCGTCCTCGCTACGACTACGTCTGCCCCCAATTCCAAATTGAAATTGGGTAATCTTTCATTAATGTTGAAAGTAGTATATACAAAGAAGATAACAAAGCGATAAACGATAAACCAATTATGTCGATCCTTTGAATCTTCTTCCCCCTTAATCTTGAGCCAGATCAAGGTTATCCAAGAGCTTCACTTTGATTCCCTTCTGCAGTGTCTTGATTCCTTGAACTCCCCGTTCCTCAATCGTTACACTCAGCCGAATCCTCAATGAACGCCTCTTGATAAAAACCCCCAAGAACCACCCGTCGTGGAGGACAAAACCCGCAGATTTTATTCACCAACAAACCCCACAAACCTTCACCCACTAGGAATCTTCAATTCCGTTCCATGGACGTTATCGAACTCATCACTAACCCGTAACGCAAGAATGATTATGTGTAATTGTGTTGGAGATGATGAAGAACGAAGATGAGAAGCGTTTATGTATCTTTCAGTCGTTGGTGTTTTGTTGAATAATTACCCTTGCACAATATATATGATTGCATAACAGTTAGAACCAAGAAAAACTGATTTTTGAACTTTCTTGATCAGTTAGGTCGACCACTTGTAGTGCTTAGGTCGACCTAACAGAGCTTGCAGAATTTTGCTCCCAGTTAGGTCGACCTGTTGAAGGAGTAGGTCGACCAGAATCCTCTTCTGATGCATTCTGGGGGCATTTTCACAGATTAGGTCGACCTAGTTGATGTGTAGGTCGACCTAACAGGCTGGTATGTAGAATTCATCAATTTAGGTCGACCTGGGTTGATGGTAGGTCGACCTAACTGCTGTTTTTCTGCATTCTTCTTGTTTTGCTTGTGTTGAGGCAACCTATAAACATATAAACATAATGGGTTGACCTATGAATGATCAATGCTTGCTTTTCTTTAAGTTTTCTGCTTCCGTCTTGTTGTTTGAATGCTTATTTGAGTTTGCCATGAATCAAAAACATCTTTTAGTGTAATCTTGTATTCACAACCCTCTATCCTCGATATTGTTTTGCATTGCAGAAGATGTTCTGAGTAGGGCCATTACAAATCTTATGGAGCAAGGAAGCCTGGACCTGATTAAACGGCCTAAATGTTAATCTGTGCCTTCTCATGTTCTTTATACAGACGATATCATGCTCTTCTACAAAGCCAAATCTACTAGCATTGAAGCTCTTAAAAAAATTTCCTCGGGTATGCTCAGTGTTTTAGTCAACATGCTAATCCCCTGAAGTCAGTTATGTATGCTGGATCCATCTCTTCTCAAAGGTTCTCTGCTTTTGCTCAGACTTTGGGTTCTTTAGGAAGGACAAATTCGTTTCACATACCTTTGAGTCCCTATTTTTAAGGGTAAACCAAAGTCACAGTATTTCCAACCTATTGTGGATAAAGTCAAAGCTAAGCTATCTAATTGGAAGGCTTCACTTCTAACCATGGCTAGTAGAGTTCAAGTTATTAAAAGTGTTATTCATGGCATGCTCATTTGTATCCTCCTCATATACTCGTGGCCTATTAGCCTCATCAAAGATCTAGAAAGATGTATGAGAAATTTTGTGTGGATTGGAGATATAAGTAAGAGGAAATTGATAACTGTTGCTTGGCATAAAGTTTGTAAGCGTCTAGTTGAAGGTGGCTTAGGCATGAAATCTCTTTCCAAAATCAATGATGCAGCTAATCTCAAACTGTACTTGGATTTATTTAATTCTTCAAATTAGTGGGCTTAGCTGCTTAGACGTAGAGTTCTAAGAAATAATCCACATATTAAATATCACATCTCTTCTTCAATTTGGCGTGGAATCAAAAATAACTTTCAGGCTTTGATTGACAATTCAACATGGAATATGGGAAATGGTTCTAAAATTAAGTTTTGGACTGATGCGTGGTGTAGCCCCCCTTTGGCAGAGAAACTTCATGTCCCTGCAAATTTGCAGACTGGTCTCCAATCCAAAGTTGAAGACTTTGTGCTCGACTTTCAGTGGAATCTTCCTCCAAGTTTAATCACTATGTTCCTAAATATAGTAGAAATTATTAACCAGGTTCATATTTCTTTATATCCTAGAGATGATGAGCGCAAATGGATTCACTCACTTGATGGTAATTTAAATCTTAAGGATGCCTATAATTTTAAGTCCCCTCTTGGTAATAATTTTGGTTGGGCAAAGTTGATCTGGAATACTTCCATTCCTCCTTCAAAGTCCATTTTTGTTTGGAAGCTTATCCTTTCCAAAGTTCCTACAGATGATATTCTAGTCAAGAGAGGATTTCATTTGTTTCCCTCGCGATGTGACCTCTGTGGTGTTCATGAAGAAACATTAGATCATTTATTTTGGCACTGCTCCTTTGCTCCGAAGTTATGGCAGTGGTTAGCTAGAACTACTGATCTTGTTTATCACCGCAACTATTTGGAAATCTGGGATGTTTTCTTTCATACATTGTCTAAACAAGCTAGGCTAGTTATTCTCTCGGCTATCATTAATATTTTCAACATCATTTGGTCCTCTAGAAACGAGAAAAAGTTCAATAACAAAAATACTCATTGGAAGTCATCTTTGAATACGATTATACCAAGTGTCACGCCAACTATTAACTCTTTAAAGGTAGCATCAGCTTGTAATATCAAAGATTTTCGAATTCTGAAAGTTTTTAAAGTTAATATCAGACCTCCTTTTGCTGCTCGAATTGTGGAGATAATTTGGAAGCCTCCTTTTCATTCATGGATCAAGTGCAACACTGACTGAGTATCTCTAGGTGGCCCTGATCATGCAGCTTGTGGCGGTATTTTTCGGGATCATTCGAAAAATTTACTAGGCTGTTTTGCATAATTTATTGAACAAAGTTACGCTCTTAATGCCGAATTTATTGGAGTTATGAGAGCAATTGAAATAGCCTTTGATAGAGATTGGAAGCACCTTTGAATTGAAACTGACTCCAAATTAGTTTCTCTTGCAATTAACAGTCCTCAATTTGTTCCTTGGTCTCTCAAAAACATGTGGACTAATTGTATACACTTGACTCAAAATATGTTGTTTAATCTTTCTCATATATTTAGAGAAGGAAACTACTGTGCAGACACTCTAGCTTCATTAGACCTTACCATTCAAGGTTTGTCTGGTGGAATGAAGCTCCAATGTCTGTTTACGATGATTTGGTTCGCAATATATTAGATTTTCCTTATTTTCGTTTTTGTTGAGATTGGAGGGTTTTGGTATATGTCCCCCTCCTTTGTCCCCTATGCTTCTTTTTATAAAAAATATTTTTTGACAAAAAAAATTTTACTCAAACAACTATCGCTATTATGGTTGTCCTGCTATCATGGTGTTCCCCATTGTTCAGGAGTAGTATGCTATTTTTATTTTGGTGTAATCTTGAAAAACAAATTCTACATTATCTTTGTGGTAGTTTTTCACTCTGTAGTATTTATGTTTAGAATGAGCGTTAATAAAATTTATTTGGCTGTTGAAAAAAAAAAGAGATAATAATTTCACAACTCAAACTAATTATTTTTATTTTTCACTTTTTAAACTATAATTTTTATACAACTTTTTCTGTTGATTGTTTTATGTGGACCCGGAGGAATATATTATTTATTATAATAATGGTGACTTTTTCTATTGATTGTTCTATCTTTAGTCCTGAAGTATCGTAAAATTATTTTCTGGACTTTCTTGAACTCCCTAAGAATATTCAACATTTAAGGGTTTTGCTAGCCGACTTCAAATCAAGATTATGCACTACACTAGCTTGTGTCAGTGATGGAGTTACATGGTAATTAACATGGCCACTAAAACCATTCCAAGATCTTATATATATATATATATATATATATATATATATATATATATATATATATATATATATATATATATATATATATATATATATATATATATATATATATATATATATATATATATATATTGTTTCACTTAGATTTTGTCTGAGAGTTTACAGTGGAGAGAGTATTTTAAAAAATAATACAAGAATTTTGATTGAGAAAATTTTATAGAATTTTGTTTTTAGCCATAACACAAAATTCCCCTAAATTACAGGAACTAAAAAATTGTATTCAATAAAAGATTTGAAGGGTTTTTATGGTTCAAATAAACTTTTTAAATATAATTTATTTTGTTATATTATTTCTAAAACTAAAAATATAATAATTATAAATATTCAATTATTATTTTATATATAAAATCTTTTTCTAAAAAATATCAAAAATCTATATTTTTAAGAAAAGTATTTTTCAAAACCTTTGTTATTTTTCTCTCTAAACTCTCAAACAAGACAATTTTATTAATTTTGTTGTTTTATATAACTAAATATTCTCAGTGAAGCTGGAAGCCGCAACAATTAAAATCAACTGTTATAATTTATGCTTCATATCCACTACTCTATCAGAACTATAATTGATGAAACCTTTAGGGCCCGTTTGGTGCGCAGGATATGATAGAGACAAGATAGGATATCAAGCAAGATAAGGATAAGATATGATACATACAGGATAAGACTTATCCTATCATATGTTTGGTTCCCAAAGGATACTAAATTTTATATATATATATATATATATATATATATATATATATATATATATATATATATATATATATATATATATATATCCTTGTAAAATAATTATATTTTTTCTAAATTATTTTGTAAAATATTTTAAAATTTATAAATTGGTACAAAAATAATATTTTTCTATAATTAAAAAAAAATCATTGACAATATATATATATATATATATATATATATATATATATATATATATATATATATATATATATATATATATATATATATATATATATATATATATATATATATATATATTTATACCCTTGTAAAACAATTCTATTTTTTTAAATTATTTTGTATATATTTTTAAATTTATAAATTGGTAATAAAAATTATAATTTTCTATAATAAAAAAAAAACTCATTAACACTATTGAATAAATAATTTCAATTTTTCTTGAATTCTAGTATATATTAGATAAACAAATTAAAAGTATATATATATATATATATATATATATATATATATATATATATATATATATATATATATATATATATATATATATATATATATATATATATATATATATATATATAAAATATGTAAATGATATAATTACCCTAGAATATATATATTTAATTTGATAAAAATAAAAATAGTATTCATATATTAAAATTTTAATAATTATTTTATTTTTAAAATTCTAATTTTTTATATTTTATTAAGTAAAAAATCATCTAGATGACATTCATACATATTTTTTAAAAATTATTTATTAATATTTTTAATATAATATCAAATTATTTTTTATTTATATTTTGTCATATTTAATTTTTTATTTTAAATTCTATTTTATAGGGGTAAATTAGTAGATCATTTTCTTATCTTATCCTGTCGGATTCTAACCCAGCTCATATTCAGAATAGCAATTTGAACTAGTGAGGCAGGATATGATAAGTTTCAGGATTAACTTATCCTATCCTGTTGTGTCAGCAAACACTGGATTGAGATAGGATATGATACTATTATCCTATCTTGTCTCTTATCCTACGCACCAAACGGGCCCTTAAAAGATATTGCAAAACCCATACTATGACCCCAAGGAATACTCTTCGCCACTGGTTTGTGTATATATAACTTATTTCAATAACAGAAGGGGTTTCATGTAGGGGAAGAAGATGAAGAGGCGGCTGACCTTTGAATGAAAAGTCATATCTGATAGCGACGGCTGAAGGGGAAGGGGGGAGTAGAGAAGTAGAGGAGGATACACTAGGCCTGGAAGCAAGTAAGTTTAAGTAGGAGTTGGACTCAATTAAAAGTCCATTGTTCTTTGACTTAGCTTGAAGGAAAGCGATTTATTCTAAATCTAAGAAGGTAGGCAACAAACTAAAACAAAGAAAGAAAAGAAATGTGCAGGATCTGGGCAAGAGAGTGGAGCCGAAACCTTCATATTTCGCGAGCATTGCTCCAAGGAATAACAAAAGCTTGCAACGTGCTTCCTCTTCTGCTTCCAACCCATAAGTTGAAGATAACGAGATTTCCAACGGTACGTTTTTTCCTGTTTATCTCACACCGATTCAGAGGTCATTCGTTGTAATAATAGGCTGTTGAACTCTTCGAATTCGGAGGTGGGTCGAAAGGTGTGGAATTCTATTGTCAAATTGGGAGTGTCAGGAGGAAGGGATGACATAGCGGGTATTAACAAGATTGAATTATTGGAGTGTAGAGATAAAGAGGGAGAGAAGGTGCAGAGGGCGGTCAATGTTATGTTATCATGAATCTTTTATCATAAAACATAAGAGGTGGAGGAATTGTTTCCAAAAGAAGGAGGATAAGTTATTTATTAAATTCAAATAAGGTGGATGTTTGTTTTCTACAGGAAACTAAGTTATCTCGCTTTAATGATGCAATAGGTAATTCTTTTTGGAGAGGCAATGACATGGATTGGACGGCTAGTAATTCGGTAGGGGCGTCGGGAGGAATGGTAATATTATGGAAGAAAGGATCGTTGGAGCTTTATCACAGTTTCATCGGAAGTGGTTTTGTTGGTATTAATGTTGTTTGGAAAGGATCTTGTATCAATCTTGTGAACATTTACGCTTCTTGTAGTGAAACGACAAGGAGAGATCTATGGAGGTCTTTGTTAGAAAGAAGGGGTAGAAGTATTAACGAGGAATGGTGCCTTGGTGGTGACTTCAATGAAGTCACGGGAAGTGTAACACCCCGAATCTAATTAATTATTTAATTAGATTAATCGAGGATTTATTCATTGGAATTAGTTGAAGTCGAGGTTTATCGGTATTATTCTACAAACGTAATGGATTAATATGTTGATTTGAGCAGTTAAGTTTATGGTTGGATTAATTAGTCGGAGAAATACAATTGCGAGTTGGTATTAATTAAGTTAAGGAACAATTGTAGTTGTGGATTATTATTGGGAATAATATTCGTGATGTTATGTGATTATTCAATTATGTGTGTTATTTGGCTTAATTGATTAATTAGAGGAATATTATGAATTGGGCCTAAGTGGAAGAAATATGACATAAGAGATTGGATTGTGGGTTAAGCCCATTAGTGAGAATGGATAGTAAGAGTTAGGGTTTTAGAGGTTTGGCCTCATAACTCATTTTGGGGAAAAAGAAGAGAAAGAAGAGAAAGAAGAGAGGAAGAGATGAAAGTTATGGCATGAAGAGAGGGATGACTCCATTGAAGTGAAGCTTTTGCTAAGGTAAGGGTGGGGTTCTTACTCTCTAAGGGTTGGCATGATGATGTATATGGTGGGTTAGATTGTATGTTATTCTCCATGGAAGTTGTGTGTAGAGATGTTAGGGTTTATGAACAAATGTGTAAATTTATGATTTGAAATATGTTTTAATTGATGTTTGATGATGTTATGATGTTAGAAGATCCATAATAGGTGTTATAATTGTGTTTATAACATGTATCCTATTGTTGTTCGTGATGTTTGGTGTTTTCCAACTTGATTGGGTTGAGTTTAGGGGTTTTGGGATGGGTTTCGTATGCTGTTTTCTGTGTTTTGGGGGTTTCTGAAATCGCCAGTTCGCGCCGCGAACCTCTGTTGGCGCCGCGAACTGCCTGGCAGAAAGTTAGGAATTTTTGAATTCGCTCAGTTCGCGCCGCGAACCCTGTTGGCGCCGCGAACCCTGTTTTGCAGAACTTTTTCCAAACTTTGAAATGATGTAACGTGTGATCCGTAACTCCGTTTTAGGCGTCATTCGAAGCGTTGGAAAGCTAACGCAATGAACTATATCATGATGCAATAAAATGATTCATAGGATCTATTCTCCTATTATGTTTATTGGGATTAAGTGATGAACTATGTTGTGTTAACACGTGAAGTATGTTCTTTGCTATGAATCAATGTAACCATGTTGCGGTATAACTTGATGTATGTTTTCCTTATGACGATACAATGTTATTGAAATGATAATATGTGCCTTCCTTATAATGAGATAATGAGATATGTGATGATATGCAAAATTGATAAAGATGTTGTATGCTATAGGTGATTAATTGTGCGTATTTGATATGTATGAGTTGACGATGATGCCATGTGATGAATTAAGAACATATATGTCTTTATTAGGAAGTTGAATATAACGTGTTATGATGATTTCTTGAATTAAAGAATATGAAGAATTTGTTGATGTTTGTTGTTGTTGTGCAATATAATGAATTGTTGTTGTTGTTGTAACATGTTGATGTTTGTTGTTGTTGTGCAATATGTTGAATTGTTATTGTTACTATGACATGATGAATTTGTCGTTGTTGTTGTAGACCCTATGGCCATTATTGATAAGTTGTATTATGTTGATAAGAATTAAGTTGAATAGATGTTGTATGTCGATATGATGTGATGATATGATTGAGATGTTGTAAATTACTATGATACGGTTATTGCCATAGAACCTTGGCATTGAGTTGATGTTGTTTAGTTGATGTGGTTATGTTGTTTAAGTTGATTATGTTGTTTAAGTTGATTATGTTGTTCAAGTTTATTATGTCGTTTAAGTTGATTAAGTTGTGTTCGTGGATGTGCATCATTTGAGTCGCATCCATTGCATTGTTTAAGACGGCCCTTATGGCAATTGTTTGAGACGGCCCTTGTGGCAAATGTTTGAGACGGCCCAATGGCAAACTGTTTGAGACGGGAGTTTTACTCCAATGGTACCACATCCATATGCATAGGTTTGAGTCACATTCGAGTCGCATTTGAATTGCATTTGAATTGTGTTTGGATTGTTGAGATGACGAGGTGTTTGTTGTGACGTGATAATGATATGTTTGTTGTGATGTATTTGATATCATACTTGTATATTTGAATATGTGATTAATGACATCGTTTCCGTTTTGAAAGTTGTATTATATTGATAAGTTGTCTTACGGTTAAACTTGTTGTAAGATGTTATGTGATGCGAAGTGGTGAAATTATGTATGATCTATATCTCCTATATTATTTATCATGCATTCCCTTATATTGTAAGATATCTCACCCTTTTGCTGATATTTCCCCTACCATGGGAAATGGGCAGGTACTCAAGATTAGTCGTGGATGTTCGAGGTTATCTATGTGAAGTCTTTATGTTACTTTATGACAAGTCGAGTTGGTGTCCATTGCTCTGATACGTAGCACTCGGGGGGATTAGTCGCTATTATATGATTATTGTATTCCATGATGACATTTGTGTTAAGTTAAATTGAAAGGTGTTTATAAGTTTAAGTTGTAAGTGGTGAATGAAGTTTTGTTCCGAATGCTATGTATCTTTATTAAATGCAATATAAGTATGTTTGTTTTGGTTTAAGTCGAATTGTGACATCCCATCTTTGATGAATATTTTTAAATGCACTCTGATTTTCGCTTATGATTGCGGGGTAGATTTGGGGTGTTACAATAGTGGTATCAGAGCAGGTCGGTATGTCCGGCCAATGTTGTCTAATGATGTTTATTCCTGTGTACACGACGAGTGTGTGAAACACTGTCGGTACTTGTTGTTCTTCTGATCGTTTGTCTGCAGGAGTTGGTTTGAAGCTAAGTGGAGGAGAAGCTATGCTTCTCCATTATGTTTCAGTTATAGGATGTAGTGTGCTGCTGAGGGCGACAGTACAAGTGTTGTTGGAGTTTGTTGTTTCCTGAATCGAAGATGACTTGGATTTAAGATTTTTGTTGCTAGTTAAGTGGAGCATCTTGAGGAAGAGGGTGAGCAGGAATTTTTGATGTTCACTTCTCGAAGGATGAGGAGCTATGTAGAGGTTGTTGGTATGCGAGTATGGTGCAAGCTCCTGATGTGTCTGAAGGTAACTGTAAGTAACGAGAATAAATTCTATAAGATGGAATTTAGAAAGTGCGATGTTCCAGTGCTGCTGATGGACTGTGAAGTTGTTGGTTGAGCAACCTTGCGTAAGATGTCGATGTTGGATCAGTGATTAAAATAAGTATTGCTGTAGATTGATTCAAGTGATTGAGATAGTAGTAGAAATCGTTGAAGTTGTTGAAACTTTCTGAAGCGCGAGTAAGAATTGGTAATGCGAAGAGATGAGTATGATTTCAATAATAAGAAGTGTGGATAATGGTGTACATGAATTTTGTTCTGATGTATCGTCAGAGGTTCTTAAGGAAGTAGCTGCAAGACGTCGGTGTTAGTTTTTTCCGGATGATTTTGGAAGATTAGTGAATTACGGAATCATATTGCTTCTGGTGATATGAGTACAAGTTGGAAAAGAACATTATTAATGTTGGTAATGATGGTTTATACTCCATTATGGTTGTCGGCTATCTATTGAGAAATTGAGGACTTGATCACCCTTAATCACTTGTTGATAGTAGACGAAATCGTGATTGGATGGCATAGACGTATATTGCTAGCTTGATAGTGCATAAATGGATGAATGTTACGTCGTGAAGATAGTTGTTCTCTAGTTGGTGGGAATTAACGGAAAAGTATCCATGAATAGTTGAGAAGTAATGAACAGGTTAGAGAAGCTGGTTTATAGGTGAGATAGCATCGCAAGGTGAAGGATTGAGAATCTCGAGTGAGCAATGATTTTGTGATGGATGTTTAAGGAAGTCTGAACTAGATTAAGATTTGTGAACCATATGATTGACGGAAAGATATAACGTGGACAGTGACTTAAGATGGATTATCAGAGTTGCGCAGCGGATGTGTAAGGTGATGCAGTTTCTATGCGTGTGTGTTTGTTAGAGGTGAAGAACTAGGTATCGGAAGCCTAAGGGAATGATATGTTTGTATCTGCATGTATGATTTGGCGGGCTGTTAAGAGGAGAACGAGGTATCAGAAATATGGTATTTTTGCCGAGTTTATAAGGACAATACTAGAGTTGTTAGTTGATGGTGGAGTTGGGTGTATTCGTCGAGTAATCTTGTTAAGTTGATGTTATAGTGAGTTGGTTTCCGTTGTCGCGATATTGTTGTTGGACTCTGTAAGTAAGAATTGATATTTTGTACTATAACTGAGTTGATTATGCTTGCTATGTTGATGTAACTTATAAGAGTGATATGACGAGGCGGAGATAGAGCTGTTGGTGTTGATTAAAGATTGGCATGTATAATTAAGGGAATGAAAGTACGTGTGTGTTCTGGTGTTGAGAATGATGTTATTATGATAATGGTGTGGAGTTGAATACCCAAGTATATGAGAATTATGATTGTTACTACCTTAAGGATCGACATGTCAAGGGATTGTTGAGCATTGATGACTCTGTTGCTAAGTTAATGAAGTGAGATTGTGTCTCCATGTATAAGCGAGTTAAAGTTGTTGTTACCATAAGTATTGGTGAGTCGAGAGATTCCTGAGATGGTTGGTAAGTTGCTAATGAGTATGTTGTTGAGATGTTGAATAACTGACATTGGATTTAAGTTAGATTGAGTTGCTTTGGTTGTCGAAGTGTTGTCAAATGCAATTGAGAATTGGAGACTTGGAAGCGAAGTTGAGGACGATTATGTCGGATGGATTTTCGAGGACGAAAATATTCTAAGTGGGGGAGAGTTGTAACACCCCGAATCTAATTAATTATTTAATTAGATTAATCGAGGATTTATTCATTGGAATTAGTTGAAGTCGAGGTTTATCAGTATTATTCTACAAACGTAATGGATTAATATGTTGATTTGAGCAGTTAAGTTTATGGTCGGATTAATTAGTCGGAGAAATACAATTGCGAGTTGGTATTAATTAAGTTAAGGAGCAATTGTAGTTGTGGATTATTATTGGGAATAATATTCGTGATGTTATGTGATTATTCAATTATGTGTGTTATTTGGCTTAATTGATTAATTAGAGGAATATTATGAATTATGCCTAAGTGGAAGAAATATGACATAAGAGATTGGATTGTGGGTTAAGCCCATTAGTGAGAATGGATAGTAAGAGTTAGGGTTTAGAGGTTTGGCCTCATAACTCATTTTGGGGAGAAAGAAGAGAAAGAAGAGAAAGAAGAGAGGAAGAGGTGAAAGTTATGGCATGAAGAGAAGGATGACTCCATTGATGTGAAGCTTTTGCTAAGGTAAGGGTGGGGTTCTTACTCTCTAAGGGTTGGCATGATGATGTATATGGTGGGTTAGATTGTATGTTATTCTCCATGGAAGTTGTGTGTAGAGATGTTAGGGTTTATGAACAAATGTGTAAATTTATGATTTGAAATGTGTTTTAATTGATGTTTGATGATGTTATGATGTTAGGAGATCCATAATAGGTGTTATAATTGTGTTTATAACATGTATCCTATTGTTGTTCGTGATGTTTGGTGTTTTCCAACTTGATTGGGTTGAGTTTAGGGGTTTTGGGATGGGTTTCGTATGCTGTTTTCTGTGCTTTGGGGGTTATTGAAATCGCCAGTTCGCGCCGCGAACCTCTGTTGGCGCCGCGAACTGCCTGGCAGAAAGTTAGGAATTTTTGAATTCGCTCAGTTCGCGCCGCGAACCCTGTTGGCGCCGCGAACCCTGTTTTGCAGAACTTTTTCCAAAATTTGAAATGATGTAACTTGTGATCCGTAACTCCGTTTTAGGCGCCGTTCGAAGCGCTGGAAAGCTAACGCAATGAACTATATCATGAGGCAATAAAATGATTCATAGGATCTATTCTCCTATTATGTTTATTGGGATTAAGTGATGAACTATGTTCTTTGCTATGAATCAATGTAACCATGTTGCGGTATAACTTGATGTATGTTTTCCTTATGACGATACAATGTTATTGAAATGATAATATGTGCCTTCCTTATAATGAGATAATGAGATATGTGATGATATGCATAATTGATAAAGATTTTGTATGCTATAGGTTATTAATTGTGCGTATTTGATATGTATGAGTCGATGATGATGCCATGTGATGAATTAAGAACATATATGTCTTTATTAGGAAGTTGAATATAACGGGTTATGATGATTACTTGAATTAAGGAATATGAAGAATTTGTTGATGTTTGTTGTTGTTGTGCAATATAATGAATTGTTGTTGTTGTTGTAACATGTTGATGTTTGTTGTTGTTGTGCAATATGTTGAATTGTTATTGTTGCTATGACATGATGAATTTGTCGTTGTTGTTGTAGACCCTATGGCCATTATTGATAAGTTGTATTATGTTGATAAGTATTAAGTTGAATAGATGTTGTATGTCGATATGATGTAATGATATGATTGAGATGTGGTAAATTACTATGATACGGTTATTGCCATAGAACCTTGGCATTGAGTTGATGTTGTTTAGTTGATGTGGTTATGTTGTTTAAGTTGATTATGTTGTTTAAGTTGATTATGTTGTTCAAGTTGATTATGTCGTTTAAGTTGATTAAGTTGTTTAAGTTGTGTTTGTGGATGTGCATCATTTGAGTCGCATCCATTGCATTGTTTAAGACGGCCCTTGTGGCTATTGTTTGAGACGGCCCTTGTGGCAAATGTTTGAGACGACCCTTGTGGCAAATGTTTGAGACGGCCCAATGGTAAACTGTTTGAGACGGGAGTTTTACTCCAATGGTACCACATGCATATGCATAGGTTTGAGTCACATTCGAGTCGCATTTGAATTGCATTTGAATTGTGTTTGGATTGTTGAGATGACGAGGTGTTTGTTGTGACGTGATAATGATATGTTTGTTGTGATGTATTTGATATCATACTTGTATATTTGAATATGTGATTAATGACATCGTTTCCGTTTTGAAAGTTGTATTATATTGATAAGTTGTCTTACGGTTAAACTTGTTGTAAGATGTTATGTGATGCGAAGTGGTGAAATTATGTATGATCTATATCTCCTATATTATTTATCATGCATTCCTTTATATTGTAAGATATCTCACCCCTTTGCTGATATTTCCCCTACCATGGGAAATGGGCAGGTACTCCAGATTAGTCGTGGATGTTCGAGGTTATCTATGTGAAGTCTTTATGTTACTTTATGACAAGTCGAGTTGGTGTCCATTGCTCTGATATGTAGCACTCGGGGGGATTAGTCGCTATTATATGATTATTGTATTCCATGATGACATTTGTGTTAAGTTAAATTGAAAGGTGTTTATAAGTTTAAGTTGTAAGTGGTGAATGAAGTTTTGTTCCGAATGCTATGTATCTTTATTAAATGCAATATAAGTATGTTTGTTTTGGTTTAAGTCGAATTGTGACATCCCATCTTTGATGAATATTTTTAAATGCACTCTGATTTTCGCTTATGATTGCGGGGTAGATTTTGGGTGTTACAGGAAGCGTTGAAAGATTAGGGGAAGGTGGCTACTTTTGCAAGAGAGGAATGGAGGAGTTCCGGGATTTCATTGGTCGTATGGGGGTTGTAGACATTCCATCTATGGGAGGCAAGTACACTTGGTTTAAGGACAACGATAAAGTTATGAGTAGAATTGATAGATTTTTGGTTTCTAAAAATTTGATTGAAGTTTGGGGAGTGGTGGATCAAAGGATAGGTAAGAGGGATCTCTCGGATCATGCGCCTATTTGGTTAAACTCCGGTTATATCGATTGGGGACCAAAGCCTTTCAAGTTCAACAATTCTTGGTTCAAACATGACGATTTCAAAGGCTTTATTCAAGAGGAATGGTCGAAGATGTTGGTTCAAGGAAGGGGGATTTCGTGTTGTTTTAGAAGCTTAAAACGTTGAAGGTGCGTCTTAAGAGTGGAATCAGGAGGTTTTTGGGTGGATAGATTTAAAGGTGTACAAAGAGGTGGGAATTATCAATGAGACGGATGAAATGTTAGTGGAAAAATTTGGGGGCAGCATTGAAGGTTTGGTAGAGACGAGAAGGAAAGCTACTAACGAAGTGTGGAAGACTTTAAGCTTGAAAGAGAGTATGTTAAGGCTTAAGTCTAGGCAATTGTGGTTGAAGGACGGGGACAAGAACACTCAGTTTTGGAAGGAAGGGATGGTAGGGTGGAAGGAAGGGATGGTAGGGTGGAAGGGGTAGAGAGGTGAATGTGGAGGTTAAAAACCACTTTGAGAATTTCTTCAAAGAAGAAGATTTTTTTAGGGCGGTGCCAGAGGGCTTAAATCTTAAATTCTTGAATGGAGAGGATAGAGAGTGGTTGGAAAGGGCGCCTTCGATAGAGGAGATAAAAGAGGCGGTATGGGATTGTGATGGTAACAAGAGTCCGAGTCCAAATGGTTTTACTCTCGATTTTTTCCAACTTTGTTGGGAAACGATTAAGGGTGATGTTTTTAGATTCGTGAAGGACTTATTTCATAAGGCAAGGATTAATAAGGGTTGTACTTCGTCTTTTTTTAGCTTTAATACCAAAAGTTAAAAATCCTCAATCTTTATCGGAGTTTAGACCGATTTGTTTAGTGGGGTGTTTGTATAAGATACTAGCGAAGCTCTTAGCAAGTAGGTTGAGAAGAGTTGTTGGGAAGTTGGTTTCAAGTAATCAAACAGCGTTTTTCCCGGAAAGAAATATCGCGGATGGGGTTCTAGTCGTGAATGAGGTGTTGGACCTAGCCAAAAGAGAAAAACGGAGTTGTGTGGTTTTGAAGGTTGATTTTGAGAAAGCCTACGATCGGGTAAGTTAGAAATTTGTTGCTTATGGCTTAACTAAGATTGGATTCGGAGCTAATTGGTTAAGATGGATGGAAAGTACCGTATTTTCTAGCAATATGTCTATTCTCATTAATGGAAGCAATACGAAGGATTTCAAAGTAGAGAAGGGGCTTTGCAAAGGAGATCCTTTATCTCCCTTTTTATTCGTTTTGGTCACGGAGGTGCTTACGGCTTTGATGAGAAAGGCCATCATTATTGGTGATTTTCATGCTTTCAAGATAAATGAGGTGGAGGAGGTTAGTATGCTCCAATTCGCGGACGATACCATAATTATTGGGGAAGGAGACACCTCTAAAATGTGGTTCATGAAAACAATTCTTAGGGGCTTTGAGATAATGTCGGGTTTGAGGATCAATTTTCATAAGAGTAACATATATGGAATTAACGTAGGAGAAGGGTACCTTGAGGCGGCCTCTACCTTCCTTTCGTGCAAGGTTGATAGACTACTGTTTAAATTTCTCAGAGTTAGGGTGGGTGATAGTCCGAGGAAGATTTCCATGTGGCGTGAGTTGATTTCGATTTTGAAGAATAGATTGGCGGTGTAGAAGGGTGTGCACGTAAATATAGTTGGTCGTGTTTGTTTGATTAATTCCGTGTTAAATTCCATACCTATTTATTCCCTTTCATTCTACAAAGCACATTCAAAGGTTCTTAAAGATATTAGTTCCATTCAAAGGAAGTTTCTTTGGAGCAGTTGCGATCTTAAACGATCCATTAATTGGGTCCATTGGGATATCGTGTGCAAGTCTCATGAGGAAGGTGGGTTAGGGGTCAAGAATGTAGAGGTGATGTACGTTACGCTATTAAGTAAATGAAAGTGGAGGATATTATCGAAAGATGAGGTTGTTCAGCGGGGAATTCTTGAGTCTAGATATAGCGATGTGAAGAGGAAGGTGCTAATTGGTGATATTTCCGTAGTCGAGAAAAGGGACTCAATTTGGTGGCGTGACCTTCTTTTATCTGATAATTATAAGTTTCTGTTGAAACAAAACTTTACAGGTGCTGTTACGTGCAAAGTCGAGGACGGGCGGGATGTACTGTTTTGGTACGGATGTGGGGCTGAATTTCAGCCGCTGATGTTGATTTTTCCGGAGCTTCATGCTATGGCGCGGGTGGATGGCATGACGGTGGCAACTGCTGGAGAACATTCTGATGCGGGCTGGCACTGGCATGCTTCTTCGGTAATAGTGGAAAGACGCAGCAGCAGCGCTGCTTACTTGTGGCAGCAGCTCCTCGAGTTCGTCGAACATGTCGTTCCTAGGGACAACGTCAAGGATGAGTTTGCTTGGAGAATCAATATGGATGAAGTCTTCACGGTACATTCATGTTTCTTTTGGTTCTTTTCAAAGCTGTCCGGGCCTCCTCACAAAGCTTTTGTCGTCAAAGCTTCGTCTTACATGTGGAAGGTAAATGCTCCTTCTAAATTTCTTTTCTTTGGCTGGAGAATTATTCATAACAGAATTGCTACCAAAGACCAATTTCACAAGAGGGGAATTTTGGATAATACCGATTTACTTTGCGTGTTTTGTTCGACGGAGAGGAATGCTTATCTCATCTTTTAGGAGGATGTCGGGTGGTGAAGGATATTTGGTTGAAGGTTTTCGAGTGGATAGGATTTATAGCGGAATTTTCTTTGGATGATTTCAAGATTTTTCCTTTTTCTTATAATAAGGTGAGGATTTTAGCCAAAAGGAATATCGTTGGAGTTATTTGGCTTGCAACATGTTGGAGTATTTGGATGACACGCAACGAGATCATCTTTAAAAATGAGATGTATAGTTTTCTAGATTGTATGTCGGAGATTGTATTCCTCTCTTGGAAGTGGTTACACTCTAGTCTTAAACTTGTAACAAATTGTAATTTTCATGTCTGGCACATTCTACCGCTTACTTATTTTGAGTTGCGGGTCTTTTTTTGTGCTTGTATATGGATGGAGCACCCATTATGCTCCTGTTTAATTCCATTGCATATTAAAAAAAACAGAAGATTAAATAAAGCCTTATTAGTTTTGTCAATGTATAAGTTGTATTATGATTCATTTAGGGTCTGTTATACGCAGAGACATGATAGGATATTATAAATGATAAGGATATCATGATACACACATGATATCATGTGTTGAGTTCACACAAGATATCAAATTATATATATATATATATATATATATATATATATATATATATATATATATATATATATATATATATATATATATATATATATATATATATATTATATGAGAATGTCTTCTTTATATGAGAATGTGAGAATGAATCTGAACCATTAGATTTTAAAATAAATTGTGGATATTATGTATGAATACTTTTTTCTCTCTCCTACATCATTTATGTTAATAATGGAGAAGAGAGAGAAAAATTCACATATAATCTTCACCATTTATTTTAAAATTTAATGGTTCAGATTCATTCTCACATTCTCATATAAAGAAGACATTCTCATATGATATGCCATATATATATATATATATATATATATATATATATATATATATATATATATATATATATATATATATATATATATATATATGCTTATAAATAAATTATATTTTTTAAAATTATTTTCTAAAATATTTTAAAATTTAAAAATTAGCAAAAAAAATAATTT
This sequence comes from Vicia villosa, assembly GCF_029867415.1. Taxonomy (NCBI): domain Eukaryota; kingdom Viridiplantae; phylum Streptophyta; class Magnoliopsida; order Fabales; family Fabaceae; genus Vicia; species Vicia villosa. The sequence goes on from NW_026706593.1 coordinate 46,036, forward strand.
ATATAATTAAAAAAATTCATTGACACTATTGAGTAAATAATTTCAATTTTTCTTAAAACAATCATGAATTCTAATATATATATATATATATATATATATATATATATATATATATATATATATATATATATATATATATATATATATATATATATATATATATATATATATATATATATATGCAAGAATATATATTTAATTTGATAAAAAATAAAATTAGTATTCATATTTTTAAAATTTTAAAAATTATTTTATTTTTAAATATTCTAATTTTTATATTTTATAAATTTAAAAGATTATTCTTATGACAGTCATACATATTTTTTAAAAATATTTATTAATATTTTTAATTTAATATTAAATTAATTTCTATTTATATATTGTCATTAAGTTTTTTATTTAAATTAAATTTTATAGGGGTAAATTAGTAAATCATTTTTTTATCCTATTCTTCCGGATTTTAATCCATCTCATATTCAGGATAACAATTTGAACTAGTGAAATAGGATATGATAAAATTTAGGATTAACTTATTATATTCTATTATGTCAGCAAACACTAAATTGAGATAGGATATAGCACGCGCCTGTTTGTAAGCCCATAATTTTTTAAATAATTTTTTCTCAATTATCACATAAGTATTTATGTCCACATATTTTTTTTTAATAAGCAATTGATTGAAAAGTTCGCACTAGGGGTGCAACCCTTACAAAAAAACATAAAGCTCTAAAGATGGCATGTGTCGGATAAAGGAAATTTAAACCATTTATAATAGGTTGGTCTAAACTTGCTATATCCACAATACATCCATCTCCAAGAAAGAAAAACAATGTTAGAGCAAATAACATCAAAACAAAACGCCTCCCCCTTAAAAATAATTGCATTCCTCATAAGCCAAAGACTCCAAATAGTTGCAACCCACACAAAATTGATTAAAATTCTTCGCTTGCCACATTTCACCTTTTCTTGAACAACGTCGAAACAAAGCATATCCTCTTCATTCATCTCCACCGAAATACCAAGCCAAATAAACACATGTTTCCAAATTGTTTTCGCCTCTTGACAATTGAAAAAAAGATGGGAAGATGATTCAAGGAAGGAACCACACATCACACAATCCGGGCACGAAACATTAGCAACACCTCTTTTCAATAATTGATCTCTAGTAGGAAGCCGATCAATAAAGAATCTCCAAGCAAATACCTTGATCTTGGGCGGAAGTTTTAGATCCCACATCACTTTCAAAGAATTAAACAAATGATAATCCCATGCGAAAGGTTTGTCGCCATCAATTGCGTTTGTTATGCTTGCAACGGTGAAATCCTTATCCTCGTCTAAAGACCACGAGAAAGAGTCACGACCATTCGCACTAGGAGAAAAACCCCGTAAACGGTCACAAAACCGAGTCCAGTTTGGACTGGCTGCTGCCACGGCTGAATGGGGCTGGCCGTGAAAGTCACCGGCTGAAAAAATTCCCCCAAAATCCCACCTAAACGAACCTTCGATCCGCTCTATCACCTCCTCCACCGTACAATACTTCACGTTCGACAATTCATACAAATCCGGAAATTCCATGCAAAGTGGTTGTTCTCCCACCCACCAATTGATCCAAAAAAGAACATCCATTCCGTTATTGCAACAACATTTGAAACATCCGGAAAAACCGTTGTCTATGATGTCGTCCAACAAATTGTTCTTACACATATCTCTCCACCAAATGGAATCATCACTTCTATGAAAATTACCCCTGATTCCTTGAATTCTTATTTTAGGACAAGAATACCTCACCTTAAAAAATCTATTCCAAATGGCTTCGTTATCATGAAGGATTCTCCACTTCCATTTCAAGAGAAGAGCTTTGTTCATTTCTCTAACATCTCTAACCCCCAAACCACCCTTCGCTTTAGGCCTACACACCACTTCCCACTTAACCCAATGAATGCTCCTATTTCCAAGCTTTCCACTCCATAAAAACTCACTTTGAATTTTCCTTATTTCTTTGGCGATATTTCCGGGAATCTTAAAAAAGGAGAGTGTAAAAATAGGAATTGAATTCAAAACCGAATTGATTAACGTTACTCTACCTCCCATTGAAATGTTTCTTCCTTTCCACGAAGAAAGACGCCTCTTTAAATTATTGACCACTTCCAACCACACCTTCTTCCTTCTAGGATTATCCCCCACCATTATTCCAAGGAATTTGAAAGGAGTCATACCTTTCTTACAAGAGAGAAATGTCACGGCCGCATTCATGTACCACCCTCCAACATTCACCCCTATTATGTTGCTTTTGGCAAAATTAATCCTCAACCCGGAAACCAATTCAAACCCTCTCAAGATAACCTTCAAATTCCATATGTTATCGCAAGACGCCTCACCAAGAATAATAGTGTCATCCGCAAATTGGAGAATGTCGACACTATCGTTATCCCCATACATGAAAGGTTTGAAGTTCCCCACCTCTACCGACCTCTTAACTAAAGCGGTCAAACCTTCCATTGCAAGAACAAAGAGAAAGGGAGACAGCAGATCTCCTTATCTTAAACCTTTTTGCACCTTAAACTCTTTTGTAGCACTTCCATTAACCAAGACGGACATGTGATTGTTAAAAATACAAGCGTCCATCCACCTCATCCACCTATCACCAAAACCCATCCGCAACATTGTTTCTTTAAGGTATTGCCAAGACACGGTGTCATACGCCTTCTCAAGAGAACCTTTCGTGTAAAAGTCATTGCACATTTTCAAAACATCCGCCCGAATCACACCCCAAAACCTCTTGAAGAACTCTATGTTAGAACAAGATTTGTTCTGATCAATTATCTTAGTTTTGATGATAACAATAATATGAATTTTGCTTAAGATCATATGGTACTCTAATCCAATGCAATTTCCTTTTCAGGAAATATATAAAGAGTATGCATAATTCAGCGCTCAGAAGCTTTGTCTCAAAGGGTTCAGCATGCAACATCAGAACATGGTCTGGCAAGACATCAGAAGATGGTCAAAGCAGAATCAGAACATGGGTCTATGGAAGCATCAGAAGAACATGAGATCAGAAGCACTGAAGTTCTGATGGTATCACGCTCAGAAGCACTTCAAGGTCAGAAGATCAGAAGATGCTTTGCACCAAGCTGTTTGACTCTGATGATATTCAAACGTTGTATTCACAAACATCAGATCAGAAGGAAGTACATGTGGCAGGCTACGCTGACTGACAAAAGGAACGTTAGAAGCTATTAAAGGCAACGTCAGTAGACACAGCGGGAACAAGGCTCGAGGTAGTTGACAAAAGCGTATAACATTAAATGCGATGCTGTACGGAACACACAAAGCATTAAATGCACTCAACGGTCATCTTCTCCAACGCCTATATATATGAAGTTCTGATGAGAAGCAAGGTTAACGATTCTGAAAATAACAACTCATATTAACTTGCTGAAACTCTGTTCTATTCAAAGCTCAGAATCTTCATCTTCATCAAAGCTCACTACATTGCTGTTGTAATATATTAGTGAGATTAAGCTTAAACGTTAAGAGAAATATCACAGTTTGTGATTATAGCTTTTAAGAAGCAATTGTAATACTCTTAGAATTGATTACATTTAGTTGTAAGTAACTAGAGTGATCGTGTGGATCAGAATACTCTAGGAAGTCTTAGAGGTTATCTAAGCAGGTTGTAACTAGAGTGATCGTGTGGATCAGAATACTCTAGAAAGTCTTAGAGGGTATCTAAGCAGTTGTTCCTGGAGTGATCAGTGTGTGATCAGAAGACTCTGGAAGACTTAGTTGTTGACTAAGTGGAGAACCATTGTAATCCGTGCGATTAGTGGATTAAATCCTCAGTTGAGGTAAATCATCTCTGCGGGGGTGGACTGGAGTAGTTTAGTTAACAACGAACCAGGATAAAAATAACTGTGCAATTTATTTTTATCGGTCAAGTTTTTTAAAGCTACACTTATTCAAACCCCCCCTTTCTAAGTGTTTTTCTATCCTTCAATTGGCATCAGAGCGCCGGTTCTAAGGTGCAAGCACTTAACCGTGTTTAGAAAAGATTCAGGAAGAGAAAAACGCTTCAGTAAAAGATGGCTGATGAAACTGCAAAGTCTACATCTACATCTGGATCTGCTGAGCAACACAACGGTAACAATGGTTATACTAGACCGCCGGTATTTGATGGTGAAAACTTTGAATACATGAAAGATAAACTGGAAAGTTACTTTCTTGGTCTAGATGGTGATCTATGGGATCTTCTGATGGATGGTTACAAACATCCGGTAAATGCCAGTGGCATAAAGCTGACAAGGCAAGAAATGAGTGATGATCAGAAGAAGCTTTTCAGGAATCATCATAAATGCAGAACAGTTTTGCTGAATGCTATCTCTCATGCTGAGTATGAGAAGATATCTAACAGGGAAACGGACTATGACATATATGAGTCCTTGAAAATGACTCATGAAGGAAATGCTCAAGTCAAGGAGACTAAAGCTCTCGCTTTAATCCAGAAGTATGAAGCCTTCAAGATGGAGGATGATGAAGACATTGAAAAGATGTTTTCAAGATTTCAAACTCTTACTGCTGGATTGAGAGTTCTTGACAAGGGATACACCAAGGCTGATCACGTAAAGAAGATCATCAGAAGCTTACCCAGAAGATGGGGTCCTATGGTGACTGCATTTAAGATTGTGAAGAATCTAAATGAAGTCTCTTTGGAAGAGCTGATCAGTGCCCTGAGGAGTCATGAAATTGAATTGGATGCAAACGAGCCTCAAAAGAAAGGTAAGTCTATTGCATTAAAATCCAATATCAAGAAATGCACTAACGCTTTTCAGGCTAGAGAAGAAGATCCTGAAGAATCAGAATCTGAAGAAGAAGATGAACTGTCCTTGATCTCCAGAAGGCTAAATCAACTCTGGAAAAACAAGCAAAGGAAGTTCAGAGGCGTCAGAAGTTCAAAAAAATTTGAACGTGGAGAATCTTCTGATGACAGAAGATTTGACAAGAAGAAGGTCATGTGCTATGAATGCAATGAGCCTGGACACTTCAAGAATGAATGTCCAAAACTTCAGAAGGAAAATCCCAAGAAGAAGTTTCATAAGAAGAAAGGTCTTATGGCAACCTGGGATGAGTCAGAAGATGATTCAGACTCTGAAGATGAGCAGGCTAACTGTGCGCTGATGGCGACAGAAGATGACGGATCAGAATCTACATCAGAATCAGATTCTGAAGAGGTATTTTCTGAACTTACTAGAGATGAGTTAGTTTCCAGTCTAACAGAACTTCTGGAATTCAAGTCTCAGATTAGTCTCAAATACAAAAAGCTGAAAAAGCTATTTGAATTTGAAACAAAGAAGCTTGAGTTGGAGAATTCTGAATTAAAAGAAAAACTTTTAAAATTATCCAATAATGTTGGATCTCCTTCTGATTCAGAAAAATCCACTCCTAGTCTAAACCATATTCTGAAAGAATATGATTTAAGTTTCAGGAAGTTCTTATCTAGAAGTATTGGCAGAAGTCAGCTAGCTTCTATGATATATGCTGTGTTTGGAAACAAAAGAGTCGGCATTGGTTTTGAGGGTGAAACCCCATACAAACTTGAACCTGTTGATGAAATGAAAATCACATACAAGCCATTGTATGATCAGTTCAAGTATGGCCACTCACATGATATTAGGCACACTTCACATGCTCAAAGTTTTCACATTACACACACTAAGAAGCATGTGACACAACCTAGGAAATATCATGAAACTCACGTTAAGAATTATCATGCTGTTCCTCCTATTGCTTACAATGTTAAACCCAAGTTCAATCAGAACTTGAGAAAATCTAACAAGAAAGGACCCAAGAAAATGTGGGTACCTAAGGATAAGATTATTCCTATTGCAGATATCCTTGGCTGCAAAAAGGACAAAGCACAACATGTCGTGGTACCTGGACTCTGGATGCTCACGACACATGACAGGAAGAAGGTCTATGTTCCAAGACCTGGTGCTTAAGTCTGGAGGAGAAGTCAAGTTTGGAGGAGATCAGAAGGGCAAGATAATTGGCTCTGGAACTATAAAGTCTGGTAACTCTCCTTCCATTTTAAATGTACTTCTTGTAGAAGGATTAACACATAACCTCTTATCTATCAGTCAATTGAGTGACAATGGTTATGATATAATCTTTAATCAAAAGTCTTGCAAGGCTGTAAATCAGAAGGATGGCTTAATCCTATTTACCGGCAAGAGGAAGAACAACATTTATAAGACAGATCTGCAAGATCTTATGAGTCAGAAGGTGACTTGTCTTATGTCTGTTTCTAAAGAGCAGTGGGTCTGGCACAGAAGATTAGGTCATGCTAGTTTGAGAAAGATTTCTCAGATTAACAAACTGGATCTTGTCAGAGGACTCCCTAATCTGAAATTCAAATCAGATGCTCTTTGTGAAGCATGTCAGAAGGGCAAGTTCTCCAAACCTGCATTCAAGTCCAAGAATGTTGTTTCTACCTCAAGGCCATTAGAACTCTTGCACATTGATCTGTTTGGCCCAGTCAAAACAGCATCTGTCAGAGGGAAGAAATATGGATTAGTCATCGTAGATGATTATAGCCGCTGGGCATGGGTAAAATTCTTGAAACACAAGGATGAGTCTCATTCAGTGTTCTTTGATTTCTGCATTCAGATTCAATCTGAAAAAGAGTGTAAAATCATAAAGGTTAGAAGTGATCATGGTGGTGAATTTGAGAACAGATTCTTTGAAGAGTTCTTCAAAGAAAATGGTATTGCCCATGATTTCTCTTGTCCTAGAACTCCACAGCAAAATGGAGTTGTAGAACGAAAGAATAGGACTCTGCAAGAAATGGCCAGAACCATGATCAATGAAACCAATATGGCTAAGCATTTCTGGGCAGAAGCAATAAACACTGCATGCTATATTCAGAATAGAATCTCTATCAGACCTATTCTAAATAAGACTCCTTATGAATTGTGGAAGAATATAAAGCCCAACATTTCATATTTCCATCCTTTTGGATGTGTATGCTTTATTCTGAACACTAAAGATCATCTTGGTAAGTTTGATTCCATAGCACAAAAATGTTTCCTTCTTGGATATTCTGAACGCTCAAAAGGCTACAGAGTATACAATACTGAAACATTGATTGTAGAAGAATCAATCAATATCAGGTTTGATGATAAGCTTGGTTCTGAAAAACCAAAGCAGTTTGATAATTTTGCAGATTGTGATATTGATGTATCAGAAGTTGTTGAGCCAAGAAGCAACGCATCAGAAGCAGAGCTTCTCAGAAGCAAAGAATCTGAAGATCAAGTATCAGCTTCTCTGGAGAATCTAAGCATTTCTGAAGAACCATCTGTCAGAAGATCATCCAGACTCATCTCTGGTCATTCAGAAGATGTCATTCTTGGAAAGAAGGATGATCCAATCAGAACAAGAGCATTCCTTAAGAACAATGCAGACTGTCAATTAGGTCTTGTATCTTTGATCGAGCCAACTTCTGTTGATCATGCTCTAGAAGATCCAGACTGGATAATTGCTATGCAAGAAGAACTGAATCAGTTTACAAGGAATGATGTTTGGGATCTTGTTCCTAGACCAGATGGATTCAATATAATCGGTACAAAATGGGTCTTCAGAAACAAGCTCAGTGAGAAAGGTGAAGTGGTAAGGAACAAAGCCAGACTGGTGGCTCAGGGTTATAGTCAGCAAGAAGGGATTGACTATACAGAAACCTTTACACCAGTGGCCAGGTTAGAATCTATTCGTCTATTAATTTCATTTGCCACTCAACATAACATCACTCTCTATCAGATGGATGTTAAGAGTGCCTTCTTAAATGGTTATATAGATGAAGAAGTTTATGTCCATCAACCTCCTGGTTTTGAAGACTCCATGTCTCCTAATCATGTTTTTAAACTAAAGAAATCGTTGTATGGATTGAAACAAGCTCCCAGAGCTTGGTATGAACGCTTAAGTTCTTTCCTTCTGGATAATGGTTTCACTAGAGGAAAAGTGGACACTACTCTCTTTTGTAAAACCTTTAAAAGGGATATTTTAATTTGTCAAATATATGTAGATGATATTATTTTTGGAACATCTAATGCTACACTTGGAAAGGAGTTTGCTGAGTCTATGCAGGCTGAGTTTGAAATGAGCATGATGGGAGAACTCAAGTATTTCCTTGGAATACAAATAAATCAAACATCAGAAGGAACGTATGTTCACCAAACCAAGTATGTGAAGGAACTTCTGAAGAAGTTTAATCTTCTAGACTGCAAAGAAGCCAAAACTCCTATGCATCCAACATGCATCCTAGGTAAGGATGAGGTAAGTAAGAAGGTAGATCAGAAGTTATACAGAGGTATGATTGGATCTCTTCTATATTTGACTGCTTCTAGACCTGACATTCTGTTCAGTGTTTGTTTGTGTGCTAGATTCCAATCAGATCCTAGAGAATCTCATTTAACTGCTGTTAAGAGAATTCTAAGGCATCTGAAAGGTACTACTAATGTTGGCTTAGTTTACAGAAAATCTAAAGAATACAACTTAGTAGGATTCTGCGATGCTGACTATGCTGGAGACAGAATTGAAAGAAAGAGTACTTCAGGAAGTTGCCAATTTCTTGGAAGACATTTGATCTCCTGGTATAGCAAGAAGCAAGCAACTATTACTCTATCAACAACAGAAGCAGAATATGTCGCTGCTGCTGGTTGCAGTACACAGATGCTCTGGATGAAGAGTCAGCTAGAAGATTATCAGATATATGAGAGTAACATTCCTATATTCTGTGATAATACTTCTGCTATATGTTTATCTAAGAATCCTATTCTTCATTCAAAAGCTAAACATATTGAGATTAAACATCATTTCATAAGGGACTATGTTCAGAAGGGTGTTCTATCTTTAAACTTTGTGGATACAGACCATCAATGGGCTGATATCTTTACAAAACCCCTGGCTGAAGATAGGTTTAAGTTCATTCTGAAGAACATCAGTATGGATTTATGCCCAGAATGAGAAGATGAGAAGTTCTTATGTATGAGTATCTTCTGAAATGAATTTTTTTTTAAAGAAGTTCTGATTGAAATCAATTAGAAATTGTGATTCAGTTATTACTAACGTTTCATTGTCTAAGTTGATTCAGAACCTCTTGTAAAGCAAAACAACTGTAACGTTTTATCTCGGATTGTAAACCTGTCTTTACTGTTCATGGATAAGCGCGCGTGCAGTTGAAGGGACGCCGACCATAGGTAACTGTGCTAGTCACCTCATTTGTCTTTATTATCTCTCCTCATGTCACGTAACATTAAATGCTATCCATCATTTGTTTCATTTTATTTTCTTTTAAATACTCTTCAAACGCTTCTCCTTCCCTCTTATATTTTCTCTATTACACTCTGTCTCTGTTTTCTTTCTCTATCTCTTTGCGTTCATATCAAACCCTAGCTGTTCATTATCTGCAAATCCATCATGAACTCTTCATCAAGCCAACCATGAAAATGATCAAAACAAAAAGAGAAAAGCTGTTGAAACATCTTTTTCCAAACCCAAAAAGATAAAGATCACCTATGACCCTCTCAAGGTGAATCCATTCGAAGCAAAGTTGTCTGGAAACTAGACGTGTGTTTCAACCCCCTGGTGAAAGCCCTCCATCATCTCCATCTTCTTCCTCATCTTTTTACCTTCAAGACTCAACTTCCTCTTCATCTAACCTTTCCTCTCCCTCAACCCTTTCCAAAGAAATCTCTTCATCTTCACCTGCTGAGAATGTTGTTTCTGATAGAAATTGTGGAAAATCTGCATCAGAACCAAGTCTCCCTGACCCCTCGCCTGGAAGCCCAAGAAACAGTCAATGATGCGTTTCACTTCTTCATGGCAAGGAAAACTGCAAATTATGACAGGGTTCAAGACATGCTGGCGCAGATTTTGTCTTAGCTAGGGTCTTAGTCGTTGGTCTTAGTAGTTTTCTTTCCTTGTTGCATCTGCTTGTTAAACATCTTCTCATGTAATATCTTTTGATTATCAATGAAAAGTTTCTTTGTTTTTACATTCCAGTGATTTTATTTGTCGTTTTATTCATCTGAATCTTTTGAAATATTCTTTTTGATGTTATGACAAAAAGGGGGAGAAGATAAATGATAAATGATTTGATTAATCTATCAGTTGCTGGGTAAAGCTCCCACACATTTACTAACAAGAACTGCAAGTTCTATATGGTTTAAGTGTTTTGCAGGTATAAAGAAGTGAAGAAAATCTTCAAAGCAAACACAAGAAGCAAAACCATAAGAAGCGTTATTCTGTAAAAAGAATAAGCTCATGGAAACTGAAGCAAGCTGAGTGCTGTCAAGCTTCAGAATCAGAAGCACTGATAATAGAATTTGATCCATATTTGTCTATTTGCTCTGACAAAATTCTATTTGCTCTGATACATTATTTTAGCCTATATGGCTCTGATACATATCATGTGTTCTAATATACATTTTATGTTCTGACTCGTTCATGCTGACTTTTGTCGTTTAGTTTTTGTTCTGTAACATTTCAGGATGTAGAGATGCTCTGATGATGCTCTGGTACATTCAACAATGTTCTGATACAAATCTAGCATGAAGTGATGTTGGTAGAAATTCAAAGCTCTGAAGTTATCCGAGGGAAGCAGAAATCAGAAGCTGTGAATGTTCTAAAGATCCAGAAAAATCAAGTTCTGAAGCTGTCCTAAATGGAAGCAGAAGTCAAAAGCTGTGAATGTTCTGAAGATCAAAGAAATTCAAGTTCTGAAGCTGTCCTAGATGGAAGCAGGAATCAGAAGTTGTGAATGTTCTGATGATCAAAGAAATTCAAGTTCTGAAGCTGTCCTAAATGGAAGCAGGAATCAGAAGCTATGAGTGTTCTAGGGATCTAAAGAAATTCAAGTTCTGAAGCTGTCCAATAGAAGCAAACGTCAGAAGCTATGAATTCTTGTCTTAGCTAGGGTCTTAGTCGTTGGTCTTAGTAGTTTTCTTTCCTTGTTGCATCTGCTTGTTAAACATCTTCTCATGTAATATCTTTTGATTATCAATGAAAAGTTTCTTTGTTTTTACATTCCAGTGATTTTATTTGTCGTTTTATTCATCTGAATCTTTTGAAATATTCTTTTTGATGTTATGACAAAAAGGGGGAGAAGATAAATGATAAATGATTTGATTAATCTATCAGTTGCTGGGTAAAGCTCCCACACATTTACTAACAAGAACTGCAAGTTCTATATGGTTTAAGTGTTTTGCAGGTATAAAGAAGTGAAGAAAATCTTCAAAGCAAACACAAGAAGCAAAACCATAAGAAGCGTTATTCTGTAAAAAGAATAAGCTCATGGAAACTGAAGCAAGCTGAGTGCTGTCAAGCTTCAGAATCAGAAGCACTGATAATAGAATTTGATCCATATTTGTCTATTTGCTCTGACAAAATTCTATTTGCTCTGATACATTATTTTAGCCTATATGGCTCTGATACATATCATGTGTTCTAATATACATTTTATGTTCTGACTCGTTCATGCTGACTTTTGTCGTTTAGTTTTTGTTCTGTAACATTTCAGGATGTAGAGATGCTCTGATGATGCTCTGGTACATTCAACAATGTTCTGATACAAATCTAGCATGAAGTGATGTTGGTAGAAATTCAAAGCTCTGAAGTTATCCGAGGGAAGAAGAAATCAGAAGCTGTGAATGTTCTAAAGATCCAAAAAAATCAAGTTCTGAAGCTGTCCTAAATGGAAGCAGAAGTCAAAAGCTGTGAATGTTCTGAAGATCAAAGAAATTCAAGTTCTGAAGCTGTCCTAGATGGAAGCAGGAATCAGAAGTTGTGAATGTTCTGATGATCAAAGAAATTCAAGTTCTGAAGCTGTCCTAAATGGAAGCAGGAATCAGAAGCTATGAGTGTTCTAGGGATCTAAAGAAATTCAAGTTCTGAAGCTGTCCAATGGAAGCAAACGTCAGAAGCTATGAATTCTTTGAAGACAGAAGCTTATGTGATCGTCTCTACCGAAATAATCAGGGAAGTCTTTTATTAAAGTTCTTCGAGTATTTATTTCAGGGGGAGATTATTTATCTCAGGGGGAGATTGTTAATCTCAGGGGGAGACATATTCACATGCTTATGCTATAGCTGTGTAATTTGTCTTTTGCCGACTGCTCTTTCTGATCGCAAATTCATATCATTTATATATGTTTTTGTCATCATCAAAAAGGGGGAGATTGTTAGAACAAGATTTGTTCTGATCAATTATCTTAGTTTTCATGATAACAATAATATGAATTTTGCTTAAGATAATATGGTACTCTAATCCAATGCAATTTCCTTTTCAGGAAATATATAAAGAGTATGCATAATTCAGCGCTCAGAAGCTTTGTCTCAAAGGGTTCAGCATGCAACATCAGAACATGGTCTGGCAAGACATCAGAAGATGGTTGAAGCAGAATCAGAACATGGGTCTATGGAAGCATCAGAAGAACATGAGATCAGAAGCACTGAAGTTCTGATGGTATCACGCTCAGAAGCACTTCAAGGTCAGAAGATCAGAAGATGCTTTGCACCAAGCTGTTTGACTCTGATGATATTCAAACGTTGTATTCACAAACATCAGATCAGAAGGAAGTACATGTGGCAGGCTACGCTGACTGACAAAAGGAACGTTAGAAGCTATTAAAGGCAACGTCAGTAGACACAGCGGGAACAAGGCTCGAGGTAGTTGACAAAAGCGTATAACATTAAATGCGATGCTGTACGGAACACGCAAAGCATTAAATGCACTCAACGGTCATCTTCTCCAACGCCTATATATATGAAGTTCTGATGAGAAGCAAGGTTAACGATTCTGAACAAAACAACTCATATTAACTTGCTGAAACTCTGTTCTATTCAAAGCTCAGAATCTTCATCTTCATCAAAGCTCACTACATTGCTGTTGTAATATATTAGTGAGATTAAGCTTAAACATTAAGAGAAATATCACAGTTTGTGATTATAGCTTTTAAGAAGCAATTGTAATACTCTTAGAATTGATTACATTAAGTTGTAAGTAACTAGAGTGATCGTGTGGATCAGAATACTCTAGGAAGTCTTAGAGGTTATCTAAGCAGGTTGTAACTAGAGTGATCGTGTGGATCAGAATACTCTAGAAAGTCTTAGAGGGTATCTAAGCAGTTGTTCCTGGAGTGATCAGTGTGTGATCAGAAGACTCTGGAAGACTTAGTTGCTGACTAAGTGGAGAACCATTGTAATCCGTGCGATTAGTGGATTAAATCCTCAGTTGAGGTAAATCATCTCTGCGGGGGTGGACTGGAGTAGTTTAGTTAACAACGAACCAGGATAAAAATAACTGTGCAATTTATTTTTATCGGTCAAGTTTTTTAAAGCTACACTTATTCAAACCCCCCCTTTCTAAGTGTTTTTCTATCCTTCACTCTAAAGAATAACCATCCGGCCCGGGACTTTTGTTTCCATCGCAAGACCAAATAGCCTCCTTAATCTCCAACTCCGTGAACGGACGCTCTAAATTCATCCCCTCCCCTCCTCCTTCATCCTCGAAAAAAGACTTGAAGTGTTTGAAAGTAAAATCTTTGACCTCGTTAACATCTTCAAGCACTCCTCTACTTGACAAAAGAGAGCACAAAGAATTCCGCCTTCTTCTCTCTTTAAGAGAATTGTGAAAGTACCTCGTGTTGCAATCGCCTTCGGCAAGCCACAATTGTCTCGATTTTAGACGAAGGAAACCTTCTTTTTTATAAAGATTGTCCCAAAACACAATGGCCGCCTTGGATCTTTTTGCCACCTCCTCCTCCGGAACATTGCCTGCAAAATGAACAAACTTGTTATCTAAAAAGTGCATCTCCTTTTCCGCCTCCTCTATATTAATATCTATCCAACCAAACACCTCCTTATTCCACAAAGAAATTTTGCTTTTAAGGGCCTTCAATTTTTCCACAAGACAAAAATCCCCCCTCCCCTTCACCTCCAAAGAGTTCCATTCCTTCTCCATAAATGAAAAGAAGTCCTTGTGGCTAAACCATAGATTATTGAATCTAAAAGGTTTAGGTCCCCAATTCCTTTTGTTGTCTCGAATCCAAATGGGAGCATGATCCGACACATATCTATCTCCTATAGTTTGTCCTTCAATCTTCCAATCATCAATGAAGGATGATGACAAAAGAAATCTATCCAACCTACTCATTGCACTACCACACTTGTTTGACCAAGTGAACTTCCCTCCTATCGTGGGTGGGTCTACCAACTCCATCTATCTAATGAAGTCTTTAAAGTCTTCCATCTCCTTTTTATAATTCTTCTTCGAAATACCAACTCTTTCCTCCGAAGATGTAACAATATTGAAATCCCCTCCTAAACACCATGAACCAACGGCGCTCCTCCTTTTCAATTCCACTAACTTCCTTCAAGAGTTCTTTCTAACCTTGTGATCACAAGAAGCATAACAATTGACAAAGTAAATTCTTTTGTTATCCTTTTCCATACAGACGCCTAAGAAACCCTCTCCGCAAAAGCTGTACACAAGATTGAAGAAGTCTTTCTTCCACATAATTAGGATACCTCCCGAAGCCCCTTCGGCCTCTAAGTGGGACCACTCCACCCACTCATCTCCCCACAACTCCTTAACATAAAGATGTAGCACATTCCTCAACTTGGTTTCCTGCAAAAAAGCTAAATCAACCCTACCTTTCTGAATATTATAACCTATTCTCTTCCTCTTCACCCTCTTTCCACCTCCTCTAATATTTAGAGAAAAAACAATCATTTCAAACCGTTTGTGGACTCCTTCAAAACCTCCTTCCCTTTGAAACCCCTTAACTCCATCTCCTCCAGTTTTTTAATTGGATTGCAAAATACCGAAGTATTTGTAATCCCCAACATGTTCATAGACTTCCACATCCCCTCAGACAAAGCTCCTATTCCTCTCTTGATCACTCTAGCATTGCAGTTCCTCACATCCGAGTGCGTAAGAGAATTGTTGGAATAAGAATGCTCCCCGATGATTACTCCTTTTTTAGTCAGCTGAACATTCTGGACTTGCAAAGGCAGCAGTAGCTCTGGAGCACAATTGTAATTATCCACCCTTTCACCCAAATTAAATAACTCCCTCATTTGCTTTCTAACCTTCTTGGAATTTTTTTAGTTTAAAACATTGATCATCGAACGACAATACTTCTCCCACGCCTTTATCCCTACCTACGTGCATGGGCAAGACCTCTCCCTCCTCTGAATCTTCCTTCTCCAATCTCGCGGGACCCACCAGATTCAAAGTTGAAATATTATTGTAATCCAAACCGCTAGAAGACAAAACGGCTTCACTTGCTTTTTTATTATTAAAGTCAAAACTTTCTAAGCCTGTTTTTAAAATATGGGCCTCCCCCACAAAAACGTTAGGCCCAGAACATATAGGGCCCATAGCGCCCTCATCCCTGAAGCTAGGGTTATAAT
The DNA here is from genome assembly GCF_029867415.1 of Vicia villosa. Classification (NCBI taxonomy): domain Eukaryota; kingdom Viridiplantae; phylum Streptophyta; class Magnoliopsida; order Fabales; family Fabaceae; genus Vicia; species Vicia villosa. The sequence goes on from NW_026706593.1 coordinate 61,503, forward strand.
CTCTCTCCTCCTCTTTCCCCTGCTTCTTCGTTTCATAAACCTCCTTCCCAGAAAACTCTGTATTCCCAGTACACTCCAACCTAGACCAACTTTCACTAGAAATGCTTTCTGAGCCGCCCTGATCCTTCTTTTCTGACATGGAAACACCCTCTTTGTAGCCTGCTACATTAACATCTTCACAGATTTTCTACCACCCTGCTCCTCTTTCTTAGGCTTTACTGCTCCTCTGTCACATCTCTAGGAATCTGGGCCATTTTCGCCTACCCACGCGCTGTCTGCAACCTCCTCCCCCACCTCCACCGATTCTCTCTCCGCCATGGATTCAGAGTCCACCGTCTCCTCCTCCGAAGAAACCGACTCGGACCACACCTCTTCCAAGTCCCCCGCCCTCACCATCACATCCTCCTTCACAAGGATGCTATACATCTCCCCATCCACGCATGCCACAATCTTCCTGTTGATCGATTCAATCTGGTTAGTGAACACCATGACATTTGTGACATCCATCCGGATCTGGTTGCCTTCAAGCTCTTCACCGTTAACCACCACACCAATATCTGAAAGCAAGATCTCACAAAACCTTCTGTTCCTCACGAAGCATGGGATGCCGTATATAGATACCCACACCGCTCTAACGCATTCTACATCCTTTTTCGTCCATTTCCTCACCTCCTTAAACCATCGATCTTTCCAATCCCCAGCATCCCTAAGTAACAGCTTTAAATCCCCCTCCGTTTTCTCTTCTAACAAGCACAGATTTGGACCCAGTGGTGTTGCCACCACAGAGAATATACCCTCCTCCAACAGGATCTTGCTCACTCCATATGCCATCCCAGCTGCTTTCGATACGCCCACCATCGCTTTTTGAAAACGGTCAGTCTCCTCTTTCTTAGAACTGTAGAAGAACGTTTTATGAGATGCCTCTAAAATGCTCGCTTCCCCTGTTTTGCAGTTGTTCAAAGGATTCTGAGGATTCAAAGGTTTCTGCTTGGGAACTTCCCCTATGTCAGGAAAAAATCTATCCGGTTCATTGTGTTTCACTGATTCTGCGTATGTTAACGAATGCTTCCTAAAAGCATTGGTGGTGCCACCTCCATTTCCGCCTCCATTTCCATTTCCCCGCACAAACTTATTGTCACCCTTCTGAATCGGTCCACGAGAGACGGAACTTCCAGTCCTAACATGAACCTGGGCAACATCTTCATTAGAACCTTTATGAACTTTCCTTTTAAACTTAGAAACATTGGCCTTCAGCTTCCTCCCATCTAACCAGAAATTATCTAATTTAATCTCCAACAATCTAATATCTTCGACCTTGACAAACCTCACGAATCCGTATTTCTGTCCTCTCCAGTCTTTCTTCGGTGGTATAACAATCTCATCCACCACGCCAAGGTTTTTGAACTCGAAAAAAAGATCTCTGGCTCCCCATTTCTGTTCAAAGTCTGTAATGAAAAACAAAGTGATATCCCCTCTAACACCTACCGTGGGATTCTTAAAGATATCCCATTTGATGCTAGTGAAAGCATTTCTCCCCTTCCTGTTGACCTTGACCCAATCGTTTCCAGGATCGTTCATGGCTCAGAACGTCAGAAGACATGTAGAATTATAAAGCTCATTTGGCAATATCTTCTATTTATGTCCACATATAAACTCAAATATAAAGCTTAACATATACATCCATCTTTATGTTTACGATGGACTTTCCTTCAAGAGTTATATACCATCCACTCAAACCTAGCAATACCACTTAAATAGTGGTAGATAATCAAATTTTATTTTTTATATTTATAAATAATGGATGAAATATATATTTTTTAATAATAAATAAAATATATTAATAGAAAAAACCGAAATACAACAAAAATATATCTATAAAATACGTGAAAACAGTTAAAGATAAACAAAATATAACAAATAACATAAATAACCAAATAACGCAACTGTGGAGGGAATCATTAAAAATTGAACGCAACTATTATTAAAAATTCACTTACTACTCACAAGTTAGATTTCAAACCCATCAAACTCACCATCAACACATTAGATTTCATCAAAATAGAACATAAAAATTCACCATCAATCTCTGAAACAATGCAACACTCGATCCACTATAGGTGTAAGTAGATAGTACAGTTTTGAAGGTAATCGGTGAAAGTGCAAGAGTTTACCCTAATATTTTTAAACAATTTATTTTTTTTATCTTCCATCTCTTACTATCAAATTGTGACTCCCTTTTAAACTTTTCTAATGAATCAAACTTCAACTCCGCTATGCCATTACTCTTAGCTTGAAGTATAGGTTCATCCATTTAAACATAGTTTTAGAGTCTAGAAGCTACATTATTATAGACTGAAATTATTCAACTAGTCTATAGAAATATTTATTTTCATTTTCTAAAAAATAAGTGACTTTAATTGAATCGAAAGGATGTATATAAGGAGTACCCAAAACCGTTACCACCTTACATCAAACCTAATGGTTCAAGAGATCAGGTAGAGGGATTTTTTACTGGTTGTAATTTTTTCCCGTGGTTTTAATGAAATCTTTACTTATTGAAAAAAAAAATCTAATGGTTCAAACATAGAATGAAGATCTTTACCTAGCTCCCTATTTCCCGATCGAAATGTTCTAGCTAGCATTTTAACTACCAATGAATAACCTTACCAACGTCGCATATTTGTTTTTTTTAATAAGCAATTGATTGATATAAAGCTCGCACTAGGGGTGCAACCCTTACAAGAAAACACAAAATAGTGTTTGAACAGAATAAAGGAAGTTTAAACCATTCATAATAAATAACTCTAAACTTAGAATATTCATAAGACAACCATCTCCAAGAGAGGAAGATCATATTAGTACAAACCACATCATAGCCCCCCCTATCCAAACAATGTTAATCTTCAACTATGATTATCATTCTTGTAATACCCCACATTAATCCAAGCAAGATTATATATGAAGTGCCAAGGAGGAGTTATGAATTTAATCCCTAGTTGAGAAGTGGTTAGTTAAAGTGGAAAGAGTTTGGTTGGAAACCAACTAGATGGCAAACTAGTAATTTTGACATGGTTAGAGGGCACATTGGTCATTAAACATGGTTGCATGAGCTTAAGACATTGTTTGGCTTATAGATTAGAATTTATGAAAGAAAGAGAGAGGAAGAACTTATGAGCCAAAGGAGAAAGAAGTTCATAATTCCACTTTCGTATTTCAATGGCAGCCTCCACTAAATAAGGTATAACTCTCTGCTCGTAACTCCGATCGTAACGATTCTGGTCCCGTTGGAAAGCTAACGAAATTCTCTTCAATTTGCATATAAATTTCGCACTCATAGCTTGTTTATTGATGGAGATAAACACGTTTCAAGTTGATTAATGGATGCTGAAACCTAGCAAGAGAGAGTTTCGGATCTGGCTAGCTTGAATGTGAAGTTTGGGTCAAGAAGGAAGTTCAATGGAAGCAAGAACATGATCTTAACCACCATTAAATCCAAGGTGAGTCCTTAGTTAGAGGCTTGGGGAAAATTTGTGGTAATTTGCATGTTGGGGTTTAGGGATTTTTGAGAGATAAACCATGATCATTAATGCTAATGTGCTTTTAATGATTTATACTTCTCATTTATGTTGCAAATATGTTGTATTTGTTGTTCTTCCGCACATGCAGGTGAAAGAGGAGGGTTAAGGTGCCCATGACAGAACCAAGGCGTTTCTGCAATTTTCTGGTTTTGAGATGGTCCGCTAAGCGGGCTAAGGCCGCTCAGCGGATGCAGAGCATTTTCCAGAAATTCACGATCCCGCTAAGCGGACCCAGTCCGCTAAGCGGATGCTGTTTGCAAAACAATAATTATCGCGAGTCCACTAAGCGGACAGGAGCCGCTTAGCGGAAGCTGCTGATTGCAAAATTCTATGGTTAGAACCGAACTCCTTCCCGACTGATAGTGCATATCTGTAAATTATAAGTAATGTCCGATAGCATGGAATTTTAGGATGTTGCCCGATTATTCATATATGTATGTTATGCATAGAATTGAGTATATCAATCCAAATGTTCTTGACTACTACTTTATGCTTGGAAATGGAATACAATTATATGTGATCAATCATTATTAATTGATGATGCCCGTTGTTTCGGTTAAACATTCGGGATTGTTGCATTGTGTGTTTCGACGCTTGTTATGCGTGTGGTATGCTAGAATCGAAGTAGGCCAAACTACTAGGTGGTAAGGCGCCATTATTGATGGACTGGTTTCCAAGGTTACCATTGCGATATGCTCGTGAGAGTCTATAGGGCATGTCTCACTTGCAGAACACATCGGCATTCTTGGTATGACGAACACACCTGAGCTATCATTGCAGTGTGCTTGTGAGAGTCTTTACAGCGTGTCTGTGGACCTCCGTTTTTCGGGCCATACCTCTGAGCGGGAGAGATACGTGAACTGACTCTTTTTTATCGCTTAATGCTTTCGCATTTTTGAAAATTCACAGAGTCGCCATCGACCTTTTATTTTATCCAGTTAAGGAAAGGTTTATAAAAGAAACAGAAAAAAGACCTTTAAGAAATTCTGGGTAAGGGGGTAGGTTATACAAAGGGAAGGTGTTAGCACCCTTTGTATCCATGGTTATCCATGGGCTCTTAAGTTTGCTTAGCTCACTTGTTTTTCGATCACTTTTCAATTGCTTTAGAATGCTCATATGTGGTTTCAAATACCTTTGTAAATTGAATTTGTAATGATCCTTGTGCGGATGTATACAAAATGTTTGTTTATCTTTCGAAAGATGTTTTGAAAAGAACGTTAACTTCGTAATGATCCGTGTTTGGATGTATACAAAATATTGTCTTTTTGGAAAGTTTTGTTTTGAAAAACAACAGTGTATGAGAATTTTGTTTGTTTTGATTTGAGCAAGCAAACTAGGAGGTCTACCCTGAGTTGTAAGGTCTTTATCCTATTTCCTTTAAAAATCTATCCTTTAACCGGATACAAACAAAAGGTTCGATTTTGTACTCGAAACAGTAGAATTTTGACTTTGATTTTGAAAAGAATGAGAAGGGATTACCTTAAAAGGTGCAAGTGTGATTGTGATTGGATTCAGATATTTTATCTTTGAAGTTAGTGATCTAACGGTTCAATTTTATCTTTGACATACACGCAGTTTATATTTGCTGGAAATTAAAATGCGGAAATGTAAAGTGCGGAAAGTAAATCTACGCTATTACATCGATTGTGCAGGAAATGTAAACTAAGCCTATTTACATGATTTTGACATCCTATACATTTATCTAGGAATTTAATTGCAAGAAAAATAAAAGGCATATTTTTGGATTTTTTATGATTGATTTTAATTATAATTAATGCATGATTAATTAAATTAAAATGAAGAAAAAGATGAAAATAGATTTAAACCTAGAAATTAAGTTTAAAATATGTACAAAATATTTGTCAATTAATTTTAAAACAAAACTAATTTTTTTGGAATTTTTGAAATTGATTTGAAATTGATTAAGCTAATTAATACATAATTATACAAATAATTATACAAATAATTAAAACTTAAAGAGAAAATTATTCAAAATATGTACAAAATTAGTCTATAATATATAAACAATATTTTATATAAAGAACAATTTTTTTTATGATTTTTTGATTGGTTAGAATAATTAAAAAGCAAATATATAGATATATACTAATTAATTATGCAAAATATTGAAATTATGAAGAAAAATAAAATATTTTTATTTCAGAAAATAAAATATTATTTTAGAAACTTAAAAATATTTTTTGTGTATTTTTTGGATTTTTGAAACTATTTTTAATTAATTTTGCAAAGAAATTAAAATAAAAATAGAAATATATAATTAATGATCCAGTGTGGTATTTAAATAAAGTCCATGGTATAGGGCTTCATTCTGATGCGTTGGATGAATTAATAAATGAGATCTGATGGCTCAGATTGTGAGGGTCCACCACTTGTGACACGCCTGCAAACACTGAAACCAAAGGTTAATTTAAAAAAAACGCGCGCATGCTGTCCTATGAGGTGAGGACACCTCATCGTCTTCAACCTCTCGCCAGGACCTTTAATAGCGCTTTTATGAAAAAAGCGCTGTAATTGATGAGCTTCAGACCTGCAAAATAGCGAATAGGGGTAAACCTGAAAAGAAATTTGGCGCGATATGTCCATTCGATTCGTCTTGTTCCACTGAATTCAACCATGCTCTTAATTTGTTCTGATTTTGGCTCTAACTAAAAACCCTAAATTTGAGCTGGAAAACCCTAAAATGGTAGATTCGTATACAAGCATCCAGAGCTCAATTAAACTTCCAGAAACGATCTACACACCACACTAAGTTCAAATATGTATCTACATCTTGCTAGATATGCGTGTGTTATGAGATATAAGTTGGTTTTAGTTTGAACAAACCATGAGGTATAATGGATGATTCTGAGTGCTTCAAGACTTGAAACTGATTGGGATATGTTCAATGATGATTGAGGATTGTATTTAAGTGTTTAGTTTGAACTGAAACGAGCTAGAAATTAAAATTCGAATTTTAAATTTCTTTGAAAAATTCAAGTTGTTACAAATATGTTACAAGCATTCTACTGGCTATGAACTCGTGTCTCTTTGATTGCTGAAGTATGATAGCTCTTTTATAGGCCAAGAGCTGCTTGGAAGTGAAGCTAAGAAGCATTCATTAGCTTTGTGGAATCTTGACTTTTTCAACATGAGTAGCTTTGCATTTAAGCCACCATGGCTTGATTTTCCACCCTCCTCCTGTTTGTACTTGGCTTGGGGCAGAGTTGAATGATTCTCTTGATGAGTCATGCTTGGTTTGTAAGCTATTCTTTATCCATCCATTTTTCTTTTTAATTTAATCTTATATGTGATAAAATTAAACCAAAGATGAATAAAAAATGGAGTGGGCCTTGTCTTGGTCGTGGGAGGCCCATAATATTATGGAAATGATGTTTGAACCATGAAAACTTTGCCCCATTTGGAAAAAATACATTTTTGAGCAATGTTGGTTTCATGCATTTACCCAAAATTTAGCCAACTTCAACAAGGTGTAAATCCCTCAATTTTTGTCATATGAAGGAGTTCTTGCACTTTTTGGAAACCTCAAAGAGTCCTCTAACCAATGTCTTTGGTCTCATGTCAAAATGATTTTTGATGCTCCTTGTGTGTCCTTTTGAAAAAAGTGTCTTTTTGTTGACTTTGAAAATGACCTGTAATGTCTTTGGTCATATTTTTCAAATGGTGAATGCAATGACCATGGGATCAATTGCATTTGAAAGATAATTGAATTTCCTTCAAAATGAGACTTGTTTTGAATTTTTTGGATGAAGGATGAGAGAGTTATGATCAGTCAAAGTTGAGTTGACTTTTCAGGCAAAAACCCTAATTTTGAATCTTAGGGTTTTGTTGATTTTTGATCTTTCCTTGATGAATTATGATCATCCAATGATCAAATTATGAATCCTTTGACAAAATATGGACTTTGACAAAAAATTTCATTTTTGATTGTCTGTTGACTTTTTGGTCAAACGGGTCGTCTGTTGACTGTTTGAGCTGTTGTCGGTGCGTCTGAGTGAATTGAAGTTTGAAAATTTTTATGATGGTACTTTGAGATATATGGATGTGCATGAAATCCATTTGAGGTCTCAAAAACTTGTTTCTCCTGTAAAAACAAGAAAACCCTAGTCAGGGACTGTTTGTGTAGGAGACAGTTAAGCGTACCTGATTTTTATGCAGTGTTGAGTCTCTGCTAATCGCGTGATATTCAGAAGACTTCTAGAACAAAAATCTTGGAATTTTGAATTGTAAAAGATTGATTTGATTGATGGTACAAAACACTGAGAATTGTACTGCCAGCAGTTTGGCTGTCAACTGACTGTTCAGGTATTGTCTGAGTTTCCTGATTCTGCGCCTGCAAAAAGATTTAACTCTGTACCAATTGTGTCAGTACTATTTATTTGTAAATAAATAAATAGCATGTGTGAAGTAATAAACAGTATTTGGCGTTTGCGTAAGAATAAATTCAACTGCAAGCCAAATTACTGTATAAGAAAAATTCTAAAAACTAAGTATTTCATATGTCAGGATATTTGTTGAAATAAAAATCCATGATTATATGAGACTCTTAATTTTCAGATTGGAGTTTTCTTGAAAAAAGATGCGGGCAAATTTTGGGGTATAACAGTTGCCCCTATTCAGTCTTCTTAAACCTGAAGAGATTGTCTGAAATCTGAAGGTAGAAGATGATTGAATATTTAGATGCCCTGAAAATTTGCACTTACCTTGATCAGAAGAGATGTTGGAAGTTGCATTTGAATGTCGTCGGCGAAATGTTGTTGGCAGATTGAAACATTACCTGAGATGGGCTTTCAGATGCCACCTGGTAAATGGGTTGAGGGTTTGTTCATCAGAATGAATCCATTGATTATATCTTGATGAAGGATTTGAAAGTCTTTGTGTTGACTGTTTCGGAACCGTCCAAGGTTACCGCTTTAAGTCTAGGAGGATGATTGCTACGGAACTTGTCCAAATTTTTTTCTGCTTTAGATTTTGAAAGTTGATCATTGTGGAACCGTCTGAGGTATCAGCTTTATATCTTTGACGTTAGATCATTCTTGAACCGTCTGAGGTATCGACTTTAGATCTTCAATGTTAGATCGATCTGGCACCGTCTGAGGTATCAACTTTAGATCTGCGATGTTAGATCGTTCTGGAACCGTCTGAGGCATCAACTTTAGATCTGTGATGTTAGATCGTTCTGGAACCGTCTGAGGTATCAATTTTTAGATCTGCGATGCTAGATCGTTCTGGAACCGTCTGAGGTATCGACTTAGATCTGCAATGTTAGATCGTTCTGGAACCGTCTGAGGTATCAACTTTAGATCTGCAATGTTAGATCGTTCTTGTACCGTCTGAGGTATCAACTTTAGATCTGCAATGTTAGATCGTTCTGGAACCGTCTGAGGTATCAACTTTTAGATCTGCGATGTTAGATCGTTCTGGAACCGTCTGAGGTATCGACTTAGATCTCCAATGTTAGATCGTTCTGGAACCGTCTGAGGTATCGACTTAGATCTGCGATGTTAGATCGTTCTTGTACCGTCTGAGGTATCAACTTTAGATCTTCGATGTTAGATCGTTCTGGAACCGTCTGAGGTATCAACTTTTAGATCTGCGATGCTAGATCGTTCTGGAACCGTCTGAGGTATCAACTTTAGATCTGCGATGTTAGATCGTTCTGGAACCGTCTGAGGTATCGACTTAGATCTGTGATGCTTGTTTTTGAGTTGATAAGTGATCAGAATGAATCTTCGGCTTGATTATATCTGAGAGAACCGTTCATGGAATTCAGGTGAATACTGCATGTGATTGAGAACATCTTTGTTGAAGATATCCGTCTACCTGAAAAATCAAGTTAGTGATATGCAACGTTTATGATGCATGTAATGTGAGATAAAAGAGAAATAGGCATGTTATGTTGTGTATGAATATGCGTATGAATACGCGCATGATGCATGATGTATGATGTATGATGTATGATGTATGATGTATGATGTATGATGTATGAATGTGAATATGAATGTGTGATGTATGAATATATGAATGTGTGATATATGAATATATGAATGTGTGATGTATGAATATGATGTCAAGCTTCTATTTGGGAAAATAAATTTCCGTCAGTCATCTGGATATGACTATATTGTGATTGTTGATGATCTTTTGTCTTGTTTGAGTACCCTCGGCTGGGGAAATTCTTTGAGAACCATGGTACTCTGTTGCAGGATCTTTGACTATCACTTGGGAATGAAAGGTAGCTGGAAGTTCTGATGCCCTTTCAAATGGGAATGAGGAAGATGCATAATCCTCCGATGCACTATCTGACCAAGTCCGGGTGTGGGGGATCACACCTTCTGAAGATAGTAATCTGGAACAACCCTGCTGGGGGATAAGACTTCTTTTGAAGAGAAAATCTTTTTGAGGAATTTGCTGAGAAATGCGTTTCTCTTGGGGATTTTCTTCTGATGGAATGATGTCCAGATAATTGGGACATTTCCTGAATGCTATTCCTGTTTTTCCTAGTAAACATCAATCATATTCAAATGCACATGTTCATTCAGAATTATCATTGGGACGTTTACGTATTTAAAACAGAAAAAGTGAAAATAGTGATTTTTGAGCCTAAGCTGCATTGATTTTTGAAAAAGAGCCATGATAGGCTGATTAGCACAGGGAGACAACAATCCTAGAAGTAGGAAACTGTCATAAAGTTTTGGAAAATATTTATAAAGATAAATAGCTATGTGAAAACAATCCAGTCAAGTTTCAATTCTGCTATTGCCAATCTGTCTTCGAGCATCTCATCCCTCACTTGTTGGAAGAAAGTGATTGGACTGATCGGTGCCTTTGAGGTGTTGAATCTTGATGGTGAGTAGGCAGCTGAACGGAACATAGTTGTATGCTTCATTCCCTAACTTTTTCCTAGGCTGCCCTTTCAGGTTTTCAGCCTACCGGGAGAGTATTTGTTTAGTCTCTAATTTTTGCCTGGACCGCCCTTTCGGGTTTTCAATCCACCGAGACGCTCATTTTTTGCCTAAGTTGCCCTTTCAGGTTTTCAACTTAGCGAGCTGTTTTTTTTTCTTTTTAAGCGAAGTATTTGTTGACTATGTCAGCATTCACAGGGTGTGGGAAATCCTCGCCATCCATGGTGGTAAGCAACATGGCGCTGCCGGAGAATATTTTCTTGAATATGAATGGTCCCTCGTAGGTGGGAGTCCATTTGCCTCTGGGATCACCTTGTGGTAAGATGATGCGTTTGACAACCAAGCCACCAGTTTGGTATGCTTGACTTTTGACTTTTTTATTGAAGGCTTTGATCATACGCTTTTGGTATAGCTGACCATGACAAATAGCGGCGAGCCTTTTCTCATCAATCAAGTTTATCTGGTCCAACCGTGTTTGAATCCAATCGTCTTCGTCTAGATTGGCTTCTTTCATAATCCTTAGGGAAGGAATCTGAATTTCAATTGGAAGAACTGCCTCCATACCATAGACTAAGGAGAATGGAGTTGCCCCTGTTGAAGTACGCGCAGATGTGCGATAACCATGAAGAGCAAAAGGCAACATCTCATGCCAGTCTTTGTAGGTTACTGTCATTTTTTGTATGATTTTCTTGATGTTCTTGTTGGCATCTTCCACCGCGCCGTTCATCTTTGGTCGATATGGAGAAGAATTATGATGTTTGATCTTGAACTGTGTTCAAAGTTCAGTAATCATTCTGTTGTTTAGATTTGTGCCATTGTCCGTGATAATCCGTTCAGGGATGCCGTACCGACAAATGAGATTGTATTTGATGAACCGGGCCACCACATTCTTGGTAACAGAAGCAAATGAAGCTGCTTCTACCCACTTTGTGAAGTAGTCAATAGCGACTAGGATAAAAGCGATGTCCGTTGGAGGCAGTAGGTTTGATTTCTCCAATCATATCAATACCCCACATTGCAAAAGGCCAAGGAGCCGTCAGGACGCTTAATGGAACTGGAGGTACATGTACTTTGTTAGCATATATCTGGCATTTGTGACATGTTCGGGAGTGATGATGGCAGTCTGTTTCCATGGTAGACCAGTAATAACCCGCTCTAAGGATCTTTTTAGCCATTGTATGTCCACTGGAATGAGTACCGAAGGCACCATTGTGTATTTCTTTCATGATCTGCTCTGCTTCCTTCTTGTTTACACAGCGAAGTAAAGTCGAGTCATGGTTGCGTTTGTATAAGGTTCCATTGCTTAGAAAGAATTTGGCAGCAAATCTCCTTAGAAACTTTCTGTCGTTAATGGATGCCCCTTCAGGGTACTCCTGAGCTTCGAGATATCTTTTTACTTCATGGAACCATGGTTTTTCTTCTGTTCCCTCGGTATTGATCTCATTGCAATATGATGGTTCATCTTGCCTGTAAATGGTGATCATAGGCGCCTCGTTGTCCCACCTGACTTTGAACATGGATGACATGGTAGCTAAAGCATCAGCTAGTTGATTTCCCTCGCGTGGGATGTGTTCGAAAGTGATTTCTTCGAAGTAAGGAATCAAACTCAGCACATATTCTTTGTAAGGAATTAGATTCGGGTGCTTCGTGTCCCATTCCCCTTTGACTTGGTAGATTACCAAGGCCGAGTCTCCGTAGACTTCCAGGAATTTGATTCTTAGATCGATTGCAGCTTTAAGACCCAGAATACATGCTTCGTATTCGGCTATATTGTTAGTGCAATTGAAGCATAACCTGGCAGTGAATGGTGTATGACCTCCTGCGGGGGAAATGATCACAGCTCCAATGCCATTGCCAAGTGCATTAGAAGCTCCGTCAAAAACCATAGTCCACCGGGATCCTGGCTCGGGTCCTTCTTCTGGTCCTGGTTGTTTGTAGTCATTGACTAGCATAATGTCTTCGTCTGGGAAGTCAAAGTTCAATGCTTGATAACCATCCACTGCTTGATGAGCCAGATGATCAGCTACCACACTTCCTTTGATTGCTTTTTGTGAAGTGTATTGAATGTCATATTCTGTTAAGATCATTTGCCATCTTGCTATTCTTCCAGAGAGAGCAGGTTTTTCGAACACGTATTTGATAGGATCCATTTTGGAGATTAGGAAAGTGGTGTGATTTAGCATGTACTGTCTTAGTCGGCGAGCCGCCCAAGCTAAGGCACAACAAGTTTTTTCGAGTAGTGAGTATCTTGTTTCACAATCGATAAACTTTTTTGCTAAGATAGTAGATTGCGTGCTCCTTTCGGCCGGATTCGTCATGTTGTCCTAGTACACATCCCATTGAGTCTCCTAACACAGTTAGGTACATTATTAGAGGTCTGCCTTCCACAGGTGGCAACAAGATTGGGGGTTTTTGGAGATATTCTTTGATTTTGTCAAAGGCTAACTGGCATTTGTCATTCCACCTTTCCACTTGATCTTTCTTCAACAATTTGAAGATCGGCACACAAGTAGTAGTCATGTGGGCAATAAATCGGGCGATGCAATTCAGCCGTCCCAAGAATCCTCTAACTTGTTTCTCGGTACGAGGTATAGGCATTTCTTGAATGGCTTTAACCTTGGCGGGATCAACCTCAATTCCTTTGCTGCTGACGATGAAACCTAAGAGTTTGCCGGATCTTACTCCAAAGGTACACTTATTTGGATTCAGTCGCAACTTGTATTTCTTGAGTCTGTCAAACAACTTGTGTAAATGACCCAGATGTTCTTCCTCGGTGTTGGATTTTGCAATCATGTCATCGACATACACCTCTATCTCCTGATGAATCATATCATGAAACAGAGCTACCATTGCACGTTGATAGGTTGCTCCTGCGTTCTTTAAACCAAAGGGCATTACTTTGTAACAAAAGGTTCCCCAGGGTGTTGTGAAGGTTGTTTTTTCCATGTCTTCGGGTGCCATCTTGATTTGATTGTACCCTGAGAATCCGTCCATAAAGGAGAATACCTTGCATTGTGCAGTATTGTCAACCAGTACATCGATGTGTGGTAAAGGGAAATCATCTTTGGGGCTTGCCCGGTTCAGATCTCTGTAGTCCACGCACATTCTGACTTTCCCGTCTTTTTTAGGTACAGGCACGATGTTAGCTATCCAAGGAGGATAACTTACAACTTTTAGGAATCCGGCATTGAACTATTTTTCAACCTCGTCTTTGATCTTTTTTGACATATCAGGCCTACTCCTTCGTAGTTTCTGTTTGACTGGAATGCTACCTTCTTTGATTGGCAGGCGATGAACTACAATGTCCGTGTCAAGGCCTGGCATATCTTCATAGGACCAGGCGAATATCTCGACGTAGTCTCGCAGAATTTGAATCAGTCTTTGCTTGATGTTGTGTTCTAAATCAGCCCCTATTTTGACTTCTTTCTTTTCTTCGTTGCTGCCCAAGTTGATGACCTCAATTGGCTCCTCGTGAGGCTGTATGGCCTTGTCTTCTTGTTCTAGCAGCCTTGCAATTTCTCTTGGCACTTCACAATCTTCCTCACTTTCGTCCTCAGCTTGGTAGATCGGACTTTCAAAGTCATGACGGGCAATAGCAGAATCGTTGTTGACTGGATCCAGAGTGTATGTGAATCTGCATGTTAGTTATGTGAGTGTGTGTGAAGAAAAAACATAGCTATTTGAAAGCGAAGAAAGAAAGAAAAAGGATCGCAAAATTTTAAATATGCAAGCGTCCCATGACTTTATTGAATGCACATGATCATGATATGATAAGCCCTTATAGAAGGGCCAGTGTGCTTTGGGCAAGGCACACGGCTTTCAGGCTCATGGTTCGATTGTTCAGGAACCATTTTTATCTTTGCACAATATACACAAAGAAAACAGGAAATGGAATTTACTCCTGGTCAAAGGAGATCACATCCTCAGCTTTCCAGTTGTTCAATCCACTGTTGTGAGCAAGGAGTATCCAGCTGTTCCAGTTGCAGTTGTCTTCTTCATCTTCCACAACATTGATTTCATTAGTGGGAAAATGAGCCGGTGATCCTTCGGGATAAGTGATATACTCTGCTGGATACGAGAGCCCAGGCTGAGATATCTCTGCTGGCTGAGCAAGATGCTCAATAAGGCCGTCCCATGCAGTCGGGATGATGTTTTGAATAGAGAATTGTGCATCCTGATGAGGAGTGTATGCTGACAGAAAGCAACCCTCGTTATTTGGTATTTCCCTGGCTTCTTCAAAAGTGAAATTGTCATCGTAATGTTCATCCCATCCAGTTGGGACAATGTCCTTCATAGCAATTTGTGAGCTCGGAGGAGCGGAATATTTCACCATATAGTCATATTTGCCGCTGGGTTCTCCTAGCGTGTCCCATACTTCTTTGGGTGGATTTTGATATTGCTCAGTGACGGGACTTGTGAAACTTTCGTCATTTTCAATTTGATCACCCCATCCAGTCGGGGTAATGTCTTCCATAGCAACATAAGAATTCTAAGGTGCGGTATACTGATAATTATACCCGTCACTTGGTTCTCCCACAGCAACCCACATTCCCATGGAAATGGGTGGAATCTCATCTGGATATGGCTGAATGATATGGTTCAAGAACACTCCTTCATCTTCAATAGCGTTTACTTATTGGCTGACGAAGTGTGACATTAATCCTCCAGAACGAGGACCTTGATCATTCTTTTGATCTTCACTATCATAGCCCAGGCCTAGCTTGTCAGACTTGTAGGGTATATCGGGAAGCTGTCCCCATACTGTGCAATCACCCTGTTCAATCATGGCTTTGGCATCTTTGAGAGAAGCCATAGTTGTAGTTGGAGTAGCAGGAATATGCTTGGTGGTAGAGACATCTAGGGAGACCACCTCAAATGATTGGCATGGAGTTTCGATGAATTCGTCCTCCAACTCCACATATTTGGAATTGCTTAGGTGACTAACCACATATTCCTCTTCGCCATAGACTGTGACAATCTTTCCTTTTACTGGATATTTTAACTTCTGATGCAGGGTAGAAGTTACAGCGTTTGCCCCATGTATCCAAGGGCGTCCAAGTAAACAGGAGTAGGCTGGGTGAATTTCCATTACGTAAAAGATAGAATCGAAGATTTGAGAACCCACTCTGATTGGGAGATTCACTTTTCCGTATACCGTTCTTGTTGACCCGTCAAAGGCTCTTACCACAACATCACTTGGTTGTAACACAATTCCTTCGAAGTCAAGCTTTTCTAGTACTGTTTTTGGTAACACGTTCAAAGAAGAACCGTTATCTACTAGCACATGAGATAAAGTGGTGCCATTACATTCAATGGAGATATGTAGGGCTTTGTTGTGATTTTTTCCAGCAGGGGTTAGATCCACATCAAAGAAACCGAGACCATTGTTCACGGTTAGATTGGCAACACAATTCTCAAATTGGTCGACTGAGATCTCTTGAGGCACATGCGCAGCTTTAAGGAACTTCATCAGAGCTTTGGCATTTGCTTCTGAATATTTTAGCAGAGATAGCATTGAGATTTTTGAAGCGGTGTGCCCCAGTTGCTTAACAATATTGTAATCACTCTTGCAGATGATTTTCAATATTTCCTCCATTTCTTGCTTTGATGGATCCTCAGCAGTGATCTCCACCGGGGTTTGAACTTGTTCAACTTGTGGCTCTTTGCCTCGAGCGTTGTTATCTTGATTAGGAACTGGGACTCGGACTGGACCAGCAGCAACATTTGGAGAAATTTCTGGTGAAAAGATTCTTCCACTTCTCGTGATCTTGCTGGTACCCACAATATTACCCACAGTTGGAGTAGTTAACTTTGCGGCCTCTTCAGTCGAGGTATTCTGTTTAACTCCATGGACATAAACATTAGTGTCGTAACCCCATGGGACAGCTTTGTCTAAGGAGTATGGAAATGGAGTTGGACTAGCAATGACTACTGATGCCACTTTGAGTGTAGCAGAAATTTTGAATGGAGCCTTGGCAGAGATTTTGAATGGTAAGCTGGAGATCACTGAGGCATCCTCTATTCTCATCCCGTTTGCAAAGACTTCACACAGCACGTCCATAGAAGGGAGCCTCTCAAACATAATGATACGGCGATCCATCCACTTTTGAATTCCCATCCTCAGATTTTCACAACCATTGGGCAGGTATGAGCAATAAAAGCAATCGGGGCCACACCCTGGAAAGTAACCAGCTTGGATTAGCTTTCCTTTGACTTCGCAGAGTGGAGTTGATAATTCGTTCACATCATAGATGTAAACAGTGTCCAGGATAACGTTAACAGTTTTGTCATGCTTTGGCATAGGTGCAGTGATGACATTTGGAGTTTCTGGAGGATCGAACTCAATTTCCCCAGCATCTATCATATCTTGTATTTTATTTTTCAAGGCCCAGCAGTGATCTGCGTCATGTCCTGGACAGTTTGAGTGATAGGCACATGTCGCATCAGGGCGATAATTCGGAGAGGAAGTGTTGACATTCTTTGGAGGACCTTTTAATGTGATCAGATCTGCTTTTAGCAAGTGCTGCAATGCCTGAGAGATTGGCATGTTGATTCTGGTGAAATTTCTTCTTGGTGCATCTGGTCGATGCATATATTTTGGCTGTTGATCTTTTTGAGGTGCAGATGCGGAGATCAGAACTGCCCCTACAAATTGATGCTGCTCACTTTTGCGACTTTTTTGAATTTGTGTTGCATTGACCTCATTTCTACCGCTGATGGGCCTTTTTGTAGTACCAGAGGAGGAACCTATTTGAATTTTTCCATTTTGAATGCCACTTTCGACACGTTCTCTGGTCAGTATCAGGTCAGTGAAACCTGATGATGAGCTTCCCAGCAAATGGCTATAGAAAGGGCCAGTTAAAGTGCCCATGAACATGTCGACTAGTTCGCGATCAGATAAGGGTGGTTGAACCCTTCCAGCCATATCTCTCCACTTTTGTGCATATCCTTTGAAACTTTCTTTTGGTCCCATAGACATGCCCCTTAGTTGAGTACGGGTTGGCGCAAGATCAGCATTGTATTGGTACTGTTTGTAAAAAGCAGCAGCTAATTCTTCCCAAGTATGAACCTTGGTATTTTCCAGCTGGTAGTACCACTCGAGTTGTGTACCCGACAGACTTACTTGGAAGAAGTGAATCCACAATTTGCTATCTGTTGTATGAGGTTGTATCTTCCTCACATAGGATCTCAGATGTAGTTTCGGGCAAGAAACTCCATCATACTTTGCAAAGACAGGAACTTTGAATTTTGGAGGGATAACAACATCCGAGATGAGCCCCAGATCATTGAAATCTAAACCAGGTACTTTTTGTATCTCCATAGCTTTCATACGGTCTTCTAGCTGTTGGTATTTGTCATCATCTGGTTCGTCCCCAGAATGATCATCTTCTTCATTTGAAGAGAGAGAGGGTTTAGCAGAACCCTGGTTGCTTTGATTGTCTTCTTGTTCACCATCACCGACTGTTTCAGGGATCGGTGGCTTTTTGAACTTTTTGACTGGGATTTTGATCTTCCTTTTCAGGTGACTCAAGCCTACAGATCCTTTGGGCTTTTTTTTCTTCTTGATTATCAGGGCTTTCAGTTCTTGTTGCCCCTTTGCCAGTTCCAGAATTGCCACTTGAACTTGGGCATTCTGTGCTCCGAGATTCT
This sequence comes from Vicia villosa, assembly GCF_029867415.1. Taxonomy (NCBI): domain Eukaryota; kingdom Viridiplantae; phylum Streptophyta; class Magnoliopsida; order Fabales; family Fabaceae; genus Vicia; species Vicia villosa. The sequence continues at coordinate 79,654 of NW_026706593.1, forward strand.
TGATGCTTGTCTCAGATTCCATCTCTTCTGACTGAAATAAATAGCGAGGAGATGAGAAATCCGTCATGAGAACCTGTTATGCAATGTGTATGACTGGATGCAATGTATATGCAATGTAATGAATGCAATGTATATGAATGCAATGTGTGTGCAATGTATATGAATGAAATGTGTGTGCAATGTTTTCAAGGATCTTAGAGTTTAGATTTGTTAAAACAAAGAAGAAACAAACATTAGTTAAACAATTTATTTCTTTTTTTTTTTTGCTTTTTTTTTCTTTGCCTCATTTGGGCTTACAAAACAGAAATAAAGGAAATGAATGATCCCTTAGGTCTCCCATGGACGCTTTCTCTTTGCCCCCAAGAATGTGTTGATCTGCTGTTCTTCTTGAAGCTGTCCGGTGAGCTCCAATATCCTTCTCTCATATTCTTGACAGTGTGCTTTGAAGGTGTCTCTTTCCTCTTTTAGTTGAACCCATGATTTTTGCAACTCTTCTAGGTCAGTTGGTATATCCGGGTGTAGAATAACTTGGGGTTCGTCTCCTTCGACCTTTGGCTCAATAGTCACAGGTAGAATGGCGGGATATGGCATAATGAGTTTCTGAGCATGAGTGCGGACCCATCTGAGGTAAGGTTCCATAGGGATAGAATTCCATTGCCCCAATGTTTTGCTTTCTATTCTATAGACACTGTCCCATGCATGTATGAACCTTCGTCGGTGTCTATGAGAATCATTCTCGTAATCAAACACAATGCCACGGATAATCATGTCATGAGGACCGTTGCTCCTTGCATATCCGAATTGGCGTAGAGCTAAAGAGGGATTGTAAGTGATGCCTCTTTTGATGCCAAGGAGTGGCACATTAGGGTATTCTCCACAATGATCAATGATAGTAATGTCTCTTTGAAAGAAGTTGTTCCACCGGATATCTGAATGAGACAAAGACATAATCCTGCGAGACCATTGCATTCTTTGTTCATTTCTCAACACTGATCGGGGAAGATGAAATGTAAACCACCTAGCCAGTAGTGGTATACAGCACATGAGAGTTCCTCGTTTCTTCATGGTACGAGTGTGTAGAGAATGTAGAATGTCTCCCAGCAATGTTGGTACCGGGTTACGGATTAGGAAAAGGTTGATGATGTGTACACTTATGAACTGGTCGGGATTTGGGAATAAAACCAACCCATAGATCAAAAGGGCCATAACCTCCTCAAAAGCTGGATAACTTTTGTTTTCTAGCAGTAGTCGAGCCTTTTCCAATAAGAACTTGGCAAGCAAACCCTTAACTCCACTCTTTGTTTCCCAATTGGACTCGATTTCTGATTTTCGCAGATGTAAAGCAGCAGCAATGACTTTAGGTTTTGGAATCCTTTCTAAACCAGTGAAAGGTAATTGATTTCGAACAGGCAATCCAATTAGTTCAAAGAATTCTTCCAAAGTGGGTACCAACTGGTAATCAGGAAAGGTAAAGCAATGATGTTCAGGGTCAAAGAACTGGAACAGGACCCGTATCATGTCTTCTTCAAATTTTGAGGTAACCAAATGGAGTAGGTGACCATGCCTTTCGGTGAATTGAACATTCCTGGGGAATTCTGACACTAAGTCTTTTAGTTCAGATGGTACCGTTGAGATGTTGATTCGGATGTAGTCTCGGGTGGCGGGAGCCATTACCTGCAAAAACAAAGGTAAACTCTTTGATCCTTGAAGTGTTTTGTGAGAAAATGATATGCTTATGATGCAAACATGTGGCACACAAAAACAAATCAAACAATAGCCTTAGTTTTAAAGGCTTGCATGGAGCTGATAGGTGATACCCTCCCCACTGAAGTTGAGTTGGTTAAAACCTGTCCTAGAATAGTATTCGGGTTCTATGATCCTTGGAAGTAACATCTCAATACGGCGCTCGAGCGGCCGATTAAAATATTCCTCGAGGATAACTAACTTCGATCAATTTCAAAGCTAGCCACTTAATAGGCCATAAGTCAAGTTCAACTAAAAAGGTTCTAAGACAAATTAGTGTTTAATGACATTTCGGAAGCCTAATATACTCCTTGATCGTTTTCAAGGGACATCAGTATAAACCAAAGTATCGCACTAACGATGACTACCAGATCAACCGTATCGGTACATGCCGTACAGTTTCCTTGGTCTATTGTCATATACTTAAGGTATCTCGAGATTCGGGCTAGAATCTTTCACACAAGCAAAATACCAAACAAACCTTTGAAAAATAGAGCAATCAAGTCAAACAATTGAAAACATCGAAGTAATCTATTCTCTTAAGGTAACCCCTTTAGAAAACATTTTGTTTTTTGAAAGTGACTCCCCAGCAGAGTCGCCAGTTCTGTGGACCTCCGTTTTTCGGGCCATACCTCTGAGCGGGAGAGATACGTGAACTGACTCTTTTTTATCGCTTAATGCTTTCGCATTTTTGAAAATTCACAGAGTCGCCACCGACCTTTTATTTTATCCAGTTAAGGAAAGGTTTATAAAAGAAACAGAAAAAAGACCTTTAAGAAATTCTGGGTAAGGGGGTAGGTTATACAAAGGGAAGGTGTTAGCACCCTTTGTATCCATGGTTATCCATGGGCTCTAAAGTTTGCTTAGCTCACTTGTTTTTCGATCACTTTTCAATTGCTTTAGAATGCTCATATGTGGTTTCAAATACCTTTGTAAATTGAATTTGTAATGATCCTTGTGCGGATGTATACAAAATGTTTGTTTGTCTTTCGAAAGATGTTTTGAAAAGAACGTTAACTTCGTAATGATCCGTGTTTGGATGTATACAAAATATTGTCTTTTTGGAAAGTTTTGTTTTGAAAAACAACAGTGTATGAGAATTTTGTTTGTTTTGATTTGAGCAAGCAAACTAGGAGGTCTACCCTGAGTTGTAAGGTCTTTATCCTATTTCCTTTAAAAATCTATCCTTTAACCGGATACAAACAAAAGGTTCGATTTTGTACTCGAAACAGTAGAATTTTGACTTTGATTTTGAAAAGAATGAGAAGGGATTACCTTAAAAGGTGCAAGTGTGATTGTGATTGGATTCAGATATTTTATCTTTGAAGTTAGTGATCTAACGGTTCAATTTTATCTTTGACATACACGCAGTTTATATTTGCTGGAAATTAAAATGCGGAAATGTAAAGTGCGGAAAGTAAATCTACGCTATTACATCGATTGTGCAGGAAATGTAAACTAAGCCTATTTACATGATTTTGACATCCTATACATTTATCTAGGAATTTAATTGCAAGAAAAATAAAAGGCATATTTTTGGATTTTTTATGATTGATTTTAATTATAATTAATGCATGATTAATTAAATTAAAATGAAGAAAAAAGATGAAAATAGATTTAAACCTAGAAATTAAGTTTAAAATATGTACAAAATATTTGTCAATTAATTTTAAAACAAAACTAATTTTTTTGGAATTTTTGAAATTGATTTGAAATTGATTAAGCTAATTAATACATAATTATACAAATAATTATACAAATAATTAAAACTTAAAGAGAAAATTATTCAAAATATGTACAAAATTAGTCTATAATATATAAACAATATTTTATATAAAGAACAATTTTTTTATGATTTTTTGATTGGTTAGAATAATTAAAAAGCAAATATATAAATATATACTAATTAATTATGCAAAATATTGAAATTATGAAGAAAAATAAAATATTTTTATTTCAGAAAATAAAATATTATTTTAGAAACTTAAAAATATTTTTTGTGTATTTTTTGGATTTTTGAAACTATTTTTAATTAATTTTGCAAAGAAATTAAAATAAAAATAGAAATATATAATTAATGATCCAGTGTGGTATTTAAATAAAGTCCATGGTATAGGGCTTCATTCTGATGCGTTGGATGAATTAATAAATGAGATCTGATGGCTCAGATTGTGAGGGTCACTAGTACAAAAATGTTAATTTACACCCGTTTTTTATTAAATTTACACCCATTATTTTTAATAAAAATCGGGTGTATATCCACAGGGTGAGAAATGTCTAACGAATTTACACCCGTTATTTTTAACAAAAATCGGGTGTAATTGGGCGTAATTATGTTTTTAATTACACCCTGTTTTAATAAAAATCTGGTGTAATTGGGCGTAACTACGTTTTGAATTACACTTTGTTTTAATAAAAATCGAGTGTAATTGGGCGTAATTACGTTTTTAATTACACCCTATTTTAATAAAAATCGGGTGTAATTGGGCGTAATTACGTTTTAATTACACCCTGTTTTAATAAAAATCGGGTGTAATTGGGCGTAATTACGTTTTAATTACACCCTATTTTAATAAAAATTTGGTGTAAATATGTTCTTAATTACACCCTATTTTAATAAAAATCGGGTGTAAATACGCCATTTATGAATGAACAATTATATCTATTTACACCCTATTTCATATACACCATTTAGTTATATTTCATTTTCAGTCATAATATTGCAAATACTATAAAATCATACACATAAAAAATCATATTTTAACTAAGTCAAAATATTTTTAATATTAACCAAAAAGTATACAAAATCATGTACAGTAATAATATTTCAAGTACTATAAAACATACACATAAAAATCATATTTTAACTAAGTCATAACACTTTCTTCATATATAAGTTTTCTTCTTCTTTGGCTTTTGTTTTGACAACATTTCTATCTCCTTATCCTCTTCAACCATTTGCATTTGATCTGATAGATTTTGCTCATCAACCTTTTGCAAACACATCAATTAAGGGCCTGTCTTGCTGATACTCCACTAGCTGGTGAAGGCATTGGTTTTCTCTCATCAGATTTTCATTTTCATTCGCAGTCTTGCTTTCTCACCAAAAAGTGCTTCCAGCTGAAGCCTCGCCTATACACCATCATACACACAACATTACTTTCATAATGAAACACAGACACCCCGAGACACTGTCATGGCGAATCCAATGAAAAAAATAAATTAAATATAACTACAAGTATTAGTTTTCAGAGTTGTGGATGCTACAGAACAATTTCAGCACTAAACATTAAGGTTGAATTGATTCCTTACCAGATCATCTTCGTCAGGCCTAAATTATAAGAACCAACATTTTTTGCTTTCTTGATATGCTTATCATGCATTTTCAGTCCAAATTGGTAAATATATGAATCACAAACGGAAATTTCACAAAAAATAGAATGATTGAATGAAAATAATGGCTCACAACATTTGGCGAAGAAAAGACTTACCATATGCGTTACCAATCTGACTTTGATTTTTAAAGCCAGCGGTAACAGCAATGCAAAGAACCATAAGGATCCAATTGATATCCGGGATATATATCTGGCCAAGGAACTTTTTCGATGTATGTACGACTTTGACTCGTGGGAAACAGCCATGAGCAAGGGCTTGCTTAATGATTGAAAAGGTTGCTGTTATTGTGGCTTGGCTCGCAACTATTGCTGCTAGTGTTGCAATAACAAATACTGGCCAGTATATTTTTTCTGCAGAAAAAAGGATAATTAACATCTACCAGATGAAAATCACTCAAAAATCAGAAACTATTTTCTATGTAGGGTGACAGACATGACAAACCTGGAATAGAGCGATAAAAAACATCTTGTGAATGATGCAAGTTATGCACCAGATAAGCCGCCTGTCCAGAATACGCTAAAAGAAGGCAAGGAAACACAAGAAGAGTAAATGCAATTTGTACCGACGAGACTGGAAAATTGGCTAAGTCGGCAAAGAGAGCTTCTGTCCCTGAAATCAATCATCGCAAGTTGTCGAGTTTAAATTAACAGTTCACATCAATTAATAATTCTGAAACATGAGAAGTAAATCAAATAGTTATGAAAATCAAACGTACCAGTTATGCTGAGCAAGATGCCGCCAAGGGAAAGCCAACTCTCTTTTCTTCCGTTTCTTATATACCGATACACATAGAGAGGCGAAAAGGCTTTTAGGACTCTGCCACCGAATCTCCAAATGTTGTATATACCTATGCCTCCTATTAGGAGAAACCAAACCAGAACAATTGGAGCGAAGAGCCAACCGACTTTATCGGTACCATAAAGTTGCACGCTGAATAGCCCAACTAATATTATAACAGCAACAACCACAACTACTCCTGTAACACAAATGGAAGAAAAATAAGAGAAGAAAAATGGAAGACAGAGAGGATTAATGTAATGTTGAAGGTGTAGGACCATACCACTATGGATTTCGGGTTTGTTTACTCTGATGCCACCAGCAGCGGATAAAACTACATACGAAAATTTAATTGGATGAATAAAAGGAAAGCTTGCATTTAAAGAAACACGAGGAACAAATGGAACAAGAAGATCGTCGAGACAGAAAACAAACCAGATATAGCCGGAGTAAGAATACCATCTCCGATCACCATGCAGGTACCAACAAGGACAAGAATAAGAATGGCTCTTTTAATAAAATGTCCCTCTAACCATCTCTGAGTTTTTGCAGCAAACGACCTTTCATGGATCGTAGTCCGACTATATGTTGTCAATTCTTCATCCGTGCGATGCTGGTTGGGAATGATTTTAATATTAGCGTGTCGGCAGAGCAAGGAATAAAGCGCCAGTGTTCCACCTGCCCCATATATGTAATAATCTCGGTAAAACTTAAATGCACAAATATCCAAATGAACCAAAAATAAGTAAAACGAATATATACCTTGACCATTGTCATTTGCTCCTAACACAATAAAAACATATTTGAGCAACGGTACAAGATTAAGCGAGTAAATGATCAACGAAAGAGCTCCAATCACGTCCTCTGGATCATCAACTCCGCGAGGAAACGTGTTATAGAAAACGTACAACGGAACAGAAAGTGATGTACGAGGGAGTGGGGTAGCAGCTAGGTTTGGAGTATGCGTGCGTGCGTGAAGAAATATTGTGCAGGTATTCCTCTGTCAGTAAAGAAATTGTAACAGAGAGGGAACAGAAAGTAACTAGTTTAACAAGATAAAAGAGAAAAGCTTTTTCTTAAGCATAAAAAAAATAATGAGAGATTTTTACCATGTAAATAAATATAACTTGATAAAGCTGATACATATCTTGTGTGTCAGTACAGTAGTACATATTAGTTATATTAAATTTTATAATGAAACACCAACTATTTTTATTGCACCTGCTTTCTTCATTTTTATTTATGTGGAATATCTTTTGCTTCAACTTGATCATTCTAATCTCAACTACTCTTTAAATTATTGCACTTCTGTCATTCTATGTATAAGGAACGTTTTTGTTAATTTAATGTTACACAGACCCCGCTAGGTTTTAAAAATTGCAAGAGGCAAGGGGGGAAAACAACAAGTGAAGCTCAAGTGAACTTACAACTCTAATTTTCTCTTCTTTATCTGATATACAAGGCAAAATGGCTCCAAGAATGTCTGCATAATACGAAACAACAAAAAGATCTTTTAGGTTTTACTATCAGTAAATAAATTATTGCATCTGCTGCAGATGAAATTTTCATAAGAAATTTGAACACAACAAAAAGAATAGTACTATAATACTGAATCTTCTGTATTTTAGATTTAAGAAACAGAATCCAGCAACTAGCAAATGTATGTGTGCTCCAAAATTGTATGTCAGCAAGCTTAGTACTGCAAGGGAAAATCGTCAACTTTGGCACAAGTAATTACATGAATAGTAAATTAAGCTAACATTTACATGAGCATGTGAATGAAACGGACTTGGTAAAGATAATTCAATTATTGAAATACTATAACAACTTCCACAGCAAGGAATCAATGTAATGGGCACTGCCCACAAGAAAAAAGAAAAAGAAAAAACCATATCATATATCATATGCAGCTACATCACTAGACTATATAGGCAAGATGAAAGGAATGTGTCTCACCAATCTAAATACTCTAGGTCCCAGAACTAGCTTTTTGGACCCAAACTTGTTTTTGCAGAGTAAAGAGATTTATCATTTAGTGAACCAGAAAAGAATATGCGGTGTTTTAATGCAGAAATCAAATTTAGGTACCTCGTTGGAACCAAAAGCAGAGGTACTAGATTTTCTAGGATGCTTCCCCTCACTAATCGAATAGCCATCAACATCCTTCATCCCATGTATTGGTCCACGGCGACCAAAAGACCTAGTGAAACCTAAACAATCATGAGCAATGAAATTTAAACAAACATTAACATTATAAACATAAAAATAAATAAAAAATCTAGAATCTAGAATCTGCTATCCAAAGCCAGAAACCAACCATTTTCTGATGAGTGACTGGCATAGAAATTTCCAAGAGATTTTACCTCCCCACTTCTTGCACTTGGTGTGTCATGTTTAAACTCTGGATGACCTCCTGTTTCGTATGTAATACAATAAAATTTTCAACTTGTGAAGAACATGCAACTGTAAGAAGGCGGTAGTGGCAGACTTTCCAAAAAGGTAATATTTTGTACATTAATTTGTCAGTAGTTTAGCTAATAAAAAGTGACTTTCAATCTTTTCCCCCTTTTACATAAGCATAAAGGATTATTCCACAATTGCAAGATCAAAGCATGTACCTTCCAAAGGATCTACATGTGAAGAAGCTGAGGGTGACAAAGATTCATCACCTACATTGGAACGACTTGTCCAAACACCGCGATCAGGTTTATCTCTATGTCTAAAACGCCTCTCGTGTCTCTCACTAGAAACATGTAGACCATGCACGATAATCCTATTCTCTGGTGCACCATCAGTGCCCTTCAAAATCAATTGCACATGTACGGGGCGAGCAGGTTGTTTTTCTTTTTCTAGATTTGAAGTTTGGATCTGCCGCTCGGAATAGGCTCTGGAAGACTGACTTTGTCGCAGATCTCTGTTGGTGAGTATGCTTTTGATAATCCTTCCACTGCCTTCATGCCGCTGATTCTGTTTCAGAACCGTAGAACTATGAATTGATTTAGTTGAAGATGCTATGTTATGATGCTGCGACATGCTATCTGAATCAGATACCTGCATAATAAGAAGCAAACAAAAGCAAAATAGACTCGTAAGAGAACTGTAGTAAAAACATGAACCTAACAGATGAATCCACCAAGGAAACTAGCAATGAACTAAAACCCAATCCACGCCCGAATTGATAACGAATTATTGATTCATCATATTTCATTAAAATACTTCATACGTAATGCGGCAATTAGACAGCAGATTATAGGAAACAAATCATATCAAACCATTTGTATCATTATATCTCTGGTTCACATTTTTACTAGTGTTTTTGTAAAGCTCAGTGACAGTCACTGATTGATTTGCATGTGAGACTAGTCAGAAACATATTTAACCTTAGATTTCTGATTAACATTTTTAACAAGAGAAAGATGAAATTACAACCCGACTCATTTTTTTTTCTCTTTTTGCAAATCTCTGAATCATCACATCCAAAACAACAGATAAACATTCTTACTCTTCTCATATCATCAAAGCATTATCACAATGTAGGGTTCATATAAATTTCACTAAAATCAATTGAAATTCAATAGGGGATTCAAATTTCGGTCCATAAATCTAATCTTACAAAACTAGCAGATTCAAATTTCAGTCAATAAATCTAATATAATTAAACTAAAAATCTTAGAAAACTGGGAAAAATCATTTCTCTCGTTGAAGAAATAGATGGCACTGTAAACAAAATAGATGAGAGAAAGAGGGTTACCGTTCAACCGGCGGTGAAGAGTACGAACGGAGATAAAATCAGTTTCTCCGTAACTACAACCAAACATACACTATCTTATTTTGTTAACCACTGCCTTCATAATAATCTTAAAAATCAATACCGTTTAATAATTGAGAAATACGAAAACAAAACTAAGATAAGATGAGATGGCTTACCATATCTTCAATTTCTTAATATGTTTCTTCAGAAAATCCTCATCAACCTTCTCAAGCTTCCTATCCTCCTCACCATCACCATCTCTCCATTCCTCCAACCTCTTGTCAGCATTAGCATGTCTCAATCTCCGCCCACCCATATCCCTACACACGTCAAAATTGTTATCCTTTTCTACTATAGTAACTTTTCGACTATCCTCCTTAAGATGGACCACAAATGTTAAGAGGACAAAGCTCATCATTCGAAAAAATAAGTCACCACTACATCTTATGACTATTAGAGAAGCTGCATCAAAGATGAAAAGGAAAATAAGTCACCAAACACACACTTATATCATATGTTTGAAAGAGAGAAAATCAATTCCAATATTCAACACAGTAAATCCAAACGAACTAACAAAGAAGAAAACAGAACCGTACAAGATGAAAGTAATCAGTGAAGCAATAGTATACCAATGCTAGGAATGAACTAAATCATGATAATGTATTCAAATCATAAACTATTCTAGCCAAAATGGCATAATCAAATACCAATCAATAATTATCAAATCACATCTATATTCAAAGCCAAATCATCACAAGGTAAATTGAAAGTTTGAAACATACCAAAGGAAAAGACCCACTCAATCCAGAAGCGTTGTGTTTCTCTTTTTCTCCCGATCCCGGTAATTTCTCATCGTAACACGACTCAATTTGTCCCTCAACTTCCCCAATTGGAGTGAACAAAATTGCCACCATGACTTACCCTCAACAAGAACCCTAAAATAAGAGTTTCAGTGTTCGAATTTCTGAAAATGCAAAACCACGGGTAATTATTAGAAACCTAAAATGGAACAAACATTCATCGAATTTGGGAATGGAAGAAGCTTACCGAAATGAGAGTGAAGGAAACGGTGACGGGTTTTGCAATCTTCTGCAAACTTCGTGAAAATGGGTTTCGTAAAATCAAACTTTAATCTCGCTATGAGTTTCGTGAAATCAAACTGCAGAGTTGAAAAAAAATTTGAAAATGAGTTTACTGAAAATGGGTTTTTTTTTGCATGCGTGCAAAAGTTGATAATGGATTTGTGAAAATGAGTTTTCTGAAAATCAGTATTAGTATTATGTTTAGAGTTTTTTTGAAAATAAATGAATTTAGAGTATTATGTTTCAACTAATATTATAAAAATACTTTACTCACCTATGCCACATAGATTATATATTTTGAGTTATAAAATTAAATAAAAAAATTTATTCATATAAATTTACACCCGTTTTTTTGTTTAAAGGGAGTAATTAAAATTTGATTATAATAATATTTTCAATTTAAACCCGTTTTTAGAAAATAGGGTGTATATTGTTACCTGATAATATTTAAAATGATATTTTATTTACAAAATTGCCACCGTATTTCTTATTTACACCCGTTTTTAGTATATTGGGTGTAAATTTTAAAATTATATTAATCTTTTTGTACTAGTGGGTCCACCACTTGTGACACGCCTGCAAACACTGAAACCAATGGTTAATTTAAAAAAAACGCGCGCGTGCTGTCCAATGAGGTGAGGACACCTCATCGTCTTCAACCTCTCGCCAGGACCTTTAATAGCGCTTTTATGAAAAAAGCGCTGTAATTGATGAGCTTCAGACCTGCAAAATAGCGAATAGGGGTAAACCTGAAAAGAAATTTGGCGCGATATGTCCATTCGATTCGTCTTGTTCCACTGAATTCAACCATGCTCTTAATTTGTTCTGATTTTGGCTCTAACTAAAAACCCTAAATTTGAGCTGGAAAACCCTAAAATGGTAGATTCGTATACAAGCATCCAGAGCTCAATTAAACTTCCAGAAACGATCTACACACCACACTAAGTTCAAATATATATCTACATCTTGCTAGATATGCGTGTGTTATGAGATATAAGTTGGTTTTAGTTTGAACAAACCATGAGGTATAATGGATGATTCTGAGTGCTTCAAGGCTTGAAACTGATTGGGATATGTTCAATGATGATTGAGGATTGTATTTAAGTGTTTAGTTTGAACTGAAACGAGCTAGAAATTAAAATTCGAATTTTAAATTTCTTTGAAAAATTCAAGTTGTTACAAATATGTTACAAGCATTCTAATGGCTATGAACTCGTGTCTCTTTGATTGCTGAAGTATGATAGCTCTTTTATAGGCCAAGAGCTGCTTGGAAGTGAAGCTAAGAAGCATTCATTAGCTTTGTGGAATCTTGACTTTTTCAACATGAGTAGCTTTGCATTTAAGCCACCATGGCTTGATTTTCCACCCTCCTTCTGTTTGTACTTGGCTTGGGGCAGAGTTGAATGATTCTCTTGATGAGTCATGCTTGGTTTGTAAGCTATTCTTTATCCATCCATTTTTCTTTTTAATTTAATCTTATATGCGATAAAATTAAACCAAAGATGAATAAAAAATGGAGTGGGCCTTGTCTTGGTCGTGGGAGGCCCATAATATTATGGAAATGATGTTTGAACCATGAAAACTTGGCCCCATTTGGAAAAATTACATTTTTGAGCAATGTTGGTTTCATGCATTTTCCCAAAATTTAGCCAACTTCAACAAGGTGTAAATCCCTCAATTTTTGTCATATGAAGGAGTTCTTGCACTTTCTGGAAACCTCAAAGAGTCCTCTAACCAATGTCTTTGGTCTCATGTCAAAATAATTTTTGATGCTCCTTGTGTGTCCTTTTGAAAAAAGTGTCTTTTTGTTGACTTTGAAAATGACCTGTAATGTCTTTGGTCATATTTTTCAAATGGTGAATGCAATGACCATGGGATCAATTGCATTTGATAGATAATTGAATTTCCTTCAAAATGAGCTTTGGTTTGAATTTTTTGGATGAAGGATGAGAGAGTTATGATCAGTCAAAGTTGAGTTGACTTTTCAGGCAAAAACCCTAATTTTGAATCTTAGGGTTTTGTTGATTTTTGATCTTTCCTTGATGAATTATGATCATCCAATGATCAAATGATGAATCCTTTGACAAAATATGGACTTTGACAAAAAATTTCATTTTTGATTGTCTGTTGACTTTTTGGTCAAACGGGTCATCTGTTGACTGTTTGAGCTGCTGACGGTGCGTCTGAGTGAATTGAAGTTTGAAAATTTGTATGATGGTACTTTGAGATATATGGATGTGCATGAAATCCATTTGAGGTCTCAAAAACTTGTTTCTCCTGTAAAAACAAGAAAACCCTAGTCAGGGACTGTTTGTGTAGGAGACAGTTAAGCGTACCTGATTTTTGTGCAGTGTTGAGTCTCTGCTAATCGCGTGATATTCAGAAGACTTCTAGAACAAAAATCTTGGAATTTTGAATTGTAAAAGATTGATTTGATTGATGGTACAAAACACTGAGAATTGTACTGCCAGCAGTTTGGCTGTCAACTGACTGTTCAGGTATTGTCTGAGTTTCCTGATTCTGCGCCTGCAAAAAGATTTAACTTTGTACCAATTGTGTCAGTACTATTTATCTGTAAATAAATAAATAGCATGTGTGAAGTAATAAACAGTATTTGGCGTTTGCGTAAGAATAAATTCAACTGCAAGCCAAATTACTGTATAAGAAAAATTCTAAAAACTAAGTATTTCATATGTCAGGATATTTGTTGAAATAAAAATCCATGATTATATGAGACTCTTAATTTTTAGATTGGAGTTTTCTTGAAAAAAGATGCGGGCAAATTTTGGGGTATAACAGTGTCTCACTTGCGGAACACACTTGGCGTGATTGGTATGGTGGAGTAGTGATGCCACTTAGGTGATATCACTTGGATAACTCACCTCTAGTGGTGCCACGTAGGCTACATCACTAGGCTCCTACGTGGATGGGCTTGTGCAGTCAATTAGGCGTCTTCGCACTTGCGGAAACCATATTGCGTATAGATGTTGACGGGGCCGTGACGCCACATAGGCAGTGTCACCGCTGTAACTCGTCCCGGATGAAATTCCATGAAGGACTCATCCGCTTCATCTAGCGATGGTCTTGTGCGAGTCTTTTTGACGACAGGCACTTTTGTGACTCACCGAGGGTGTGTGGTGCAGCCTAGGTAGACCGGTTGTTACTACTTCTGGATTCCCCATACACGGGTATGGGTTTTGGCATACGTGTTTGTTGTACTATTTGTGTACTTGTGATATGATGACTCCTATGGTGGATGATTCATGTGTTTGCTCCGTACGTGTACCGGATGTGAGGATAAACCCCGGATCAATGGTGGATTCGGTTTTGATGCATGTACCCTGTAGAACCGAGTGGACCCATATGATAGGAGGACTCACTGAGATGTAGTAATCTCACCCCAATCAACTTATCTTTTTCAGGGGCAGTTTAGTAGTGTTTGGTCAGTAGCGGGATTGGACTGAAGACTTAGAAGTGGTGATGGCTCGGAGACCTCGTTAGATCTTATTCTTCCGCTGTGCAGATCCATTGAAGACACACATTTTGTAATTATTAATATTATTTCATGTTGTATTTTATATGGATCATCTTGTATCTTTGGCTTTTGTATGTACTCAAATACCAATTTTTAACGTTTCATGCATAATATACTAGTCAGTTATGTATGGGGTGTTACACTTCTTCACTTTATCTTGAATTACACCAAAATCCAATAATTCCTCTCATTTAACTCCTCCTTAATATCCAACCAACCATACATGTTTTTCCATATCTCTTTAACCACATGACAATTAAAATAGAGATGAGAAATAACCTCTGGATGATTACCACAAAAAACACAACCCTTATTTATGATGCTAGTTACTCCTCTTTTCAACAACTCATCTTTGGAAGGAATTTTTTCAGTAAAAAATCTCCAAGCAAATAATTTCAACTTAGGAGGAATTCTAAGCTCCCACATTACCTTCAAAAATTTAATCAAGTAAGGTGCCCAAGCAAAAGATTTTGAAACATTAACAATATTCAAGACACTAACTACCGAAAACTTCTTTTCCGAGTTTATGCGCCAAAAAAAGCTGTCATTCTCCCATTCGTTCGGAATCAATGAGTTCACGTCGGCACAAAACCGAGTCCATCAAGGCAACGAACAACCAGCACCAGCCGCTGTAACAGTGGCAGTGCCTCTGCAAAACAAGGCCTCCAGCTCCCATTTATGCTTACCATTGGTCCAAACCAACACATCCGCAACCGCACAAGTTTTTATGGTTGACATATCAAACAATTTCGGATAAAGCTTACGAAGAGATTGATCACCCAACCACAAACTATGCCAAAAAATCATATTTTTTTTCATTTTTACAACAACACAAATAACACCCGGTAAAGCCGCTAACAACAAATTCGTCTATCAAATTATTTTTGATAATATTCCTCCACCATATTGAATCATCACTTCTACTCATTTCTCCGTTAGGAGCTTGCACCTTTAGTTAAGGACAATGATACCACAACAAAATAAATATACTCCATATAGCATTGTCCTCCCTCAAAATTCTCCACTTCCATTTTAAGAGAAAAGCTTTGTTCACTTCCCTTACATCTCTCACTCCTAGCCCTCCCTTCTCTTTAGGTCTACACACATTCTTCCACTTCACCCAATGAATACTCTTTTTTTCAATACTCCCACCCCATAAAAAATCACTTTGAAGCCTTCTTATCTCTTTTATCACCTTTCCCAGAGATTTGAAAAAAGATAAAGTAAAAGTTGGAATTGCATTTAAAACCGAAATAACAAGAGTAACTCTACCTCCCATTGTTATGTTCCTTCCCTTCCAAGATGAAAGCCGCCCCTTATTTTATTTATCACTTCCAACTACACTTTCTTCTTTCTATGGCTCTCCCTCACCATAATTCCTAAGAATTTAAAAGGAATACCACCTTTTTTGTAAGAAAGAAACGCCGTTGCCGCATTTAGGAACCATTCGCCGACATTTACACCAAGAATATTACTTTTAGAAAAATTGATTTTCAAACCGGAAACAATCTCGAAGCCTCTCAACAAAACTTTCATACTCCAGAGATTATCACATGAAGCTTCTCCAAGAATTATAGTGACATCCGCAAATTGTAAAATGTCCACAAAATCCTCTTCCCCATACTTGAAAATTTTAAAGTCCCCCACCTCTACCGATTTTCTCACAAGAGCGGTTAAAATTTCCATTGCAAGAACAAAGAGAAAAGGAGACAAAGGATCTCCTTGTCTCCAATCTTTAAACACCTTGAATTCCTCCGTTGCGCTCCCGTTGACCAAAACGGACATGTGACTCGTAAAGATACAGGCATCCATCCATTTCATCCACCTATCACCAAATTCCATTCTCATCATCATCTCTCTAATGTATTTACAAGAAATGGAATCATAAGCCTTCTCAAAGTCCACCTTTAGTAAAATACAACTTCTTTTCTTTCTTCTCGTCTAATCGATTAACTCATTTACCAATAAAACACCATCCATCGTGTTTCTTCCTAGAACAAAAGTGGTTTGATTATTAGACACCAAAGAACTAATCACCTCTTTCAATCTAGCCGCCAAAATCTTTCCAGTGATTTTGTAAATACTTCCCACCAAACAAATGGGACGATACTCAACTAAATTTTGCGGATTGTTGTTCTTAAGTATCAGAGCTAAAAGAGAAGTAATAGATTTCACAAGCGAGCCTTATCCATGGAAATTTTTGCAAAGCCGTAATACATCCTCTCGAATCACCAACCAAAACCTTTTGTAAAATTCTAAGGAATAACCATCCGTTCCCGCACTTTTGTTTTCATCACACGACCAAATAGCATCCTTGACTGCCAACTAAGTGAACGGTCTTTCAAGAATCAAACTATCCGGACCACTAAGCGTCTTCAAATGCACTCCACTTAGAGCTGGACTCCCCTCCACCTCTTCATTGTAGAAATATTTGAAATGGTTGAAAATAAATTCTTTAATTTCAACTACATCTTCCAATCTTCCCGCTCTAGATTCAAGAGCACACAAAGAGTTCCTCCTTCTTCTCTCTTTAAGAGAATTAAGAAAAAAAACGAGTGTTACGATCTCCTTATGTTAACCATAATTTCCTCGATTTTTGTCGAAGAAAACCTTCTTTTTTGTAAAGGTTTTCCCAAAAATCTATTGTCGCTCTAGATCTTTCAACCACCACCTCTTCCGCAATGTTACTCACTGTTGCACCCCAATTTTTGACCACTGAGATCCCACCATAGCCTAAATATTAGGATCATAATTTTCATCATTATTATCATGCATTTATTATTTGCTAACCAAAAATACAAAAAAATCGTTGTTTGTTGCTTGTGTCCTAAGACAGGAGACTGATCAAGAAGAAATTGAGCAAACTAGGGTTTTAAGGCCCACAAATAAATTCAACATTCTTATATGATTCAAAGGGTTCTTCAATCAAAACTAAGGTCCAAATATGGTTGAATGCAAGATCAATCACCTTCAAGTTCATCAAAAGCTTCAATTAGGGTTTTTGACCTAATTTCTATGAAGGGTTGACTTTTAATCAGGAGATGGTTCCAAGGCTCAAAATATGATTCAAGGGTATCCAAATCAAGATTATAGTCCATCCCTATCATTCATTTGAAGAGGAGACCTTGATTCATTTAGAAATCACAAAACTACAGTTCAATTGGAAAAAGTCAACTGTGCAAGTCAACCTTTGACTTTTGAGAAAAATAGTCAACCATGGACTTTTAAGGATTCAAATCATCATCATATGGAGATTGAAGACATTTGATCAAAGAAAATTCAAAGAATTCATCAAGAATAAAAAAGTCAACAAAAAGTCAAATTAGGGTTTTTTAGTGTATTTTGACCTAATTCATGGATCTCCAAATTTCGCCTATACACTCAAAAATCTCCCAACATGAAAGGTGTAGATCTTGGTAAAACAAATAACTTATCATATTGGAACTTTTTTCAAAAA
Organism: Vicia villosa; assembly: GCF_029867415.1. Taxonomy (NCBI): domain Eukaryota; kingdom Viridiplantae; phylum Streptophyta; class Magnoliopsida; order Fabales; family Fabaceae; genus Vicia; species Vicia villosa. Next base: position 97,395 of record NW_026706593.1, read on the forward strand.
GTGATTATTTTGAGAGATATGGATTGTTTCTTAACTTTATAGCCATTTTTCTCAATGATCCAAAAAGAGTTTGAGGAAAATTTTAACTACTCATTTGAAGTATGTAGAAAGGGATTTCCAAAGAGCTAAGTAGCATGAAATTTCATGGCTTGAGCAAGGAGATATGATTTTTGTCAATATGCCACCATGAACACTTGAAAATGAAGAAGAACATGAAGAAAGTGAAGAAGTTATGAACCAAACTTGTTCAAATTTGAAAGATTCCTTTCTTGCAGCACATATAACTTGTTCAAAGCACCATAATCAGAATATTACACTTGCTTTTGAGCTATAATCCAAGTGTTTAAGTCATTATCCAATTGATCATTTCATTAATGGCACAAAGTTAACACTTCCATTCTAGTAAAGTTAGCTTTATGCACAAAGTCCACTCCTTGAGCCACTACAATGTCTCTTATGCCTCAAAAGCAAGATAAAACTCACAAGGAAGCCTCTAAGATCAAATCAAAACTTTGCAAGCATGCTTAAAGCTTTGTACCTCACCATTGAAACCATAACTTTCTCATTTCTTCACAAACAAGCAAGATGGTACAGAAGTCACATGTGAACTTAAAACTCTGAACTTTTGCCATCCACAATCCCTAATTCTTTCCTATAAATAGAGGACCTTACCTCTTGGATCGCACACACCAGGATTCTCCAAGTCATTACCTCACTTGAGATTCTCTTTTATCACCTCTTGCATTTTCATATTGATTTTGAGTTCCACAAGTTCTGGGTGTCAAAAAATAGTTTGAACAACTTCTAAATACCATTTAGAAGCTTTCCATACCTTCCTTAACCTACCAAAGGGCCTCTAACCAAAAAACACCAATTTCACCGCTACAGAAAAGTGGCGACTCTGTTGGGGATACTGATCAAACTATTTGTGTATCTTTGGAAGGGTTGACCCAATCTTTGTTTTTTGTTGTTACCTTTTGTTATTTTCTTTGTTTGTATACTTAACCTTTTATTTTTGTATTTTTTCCTATGTGTATACTTGTTATTTTATTGGGTTGTATTGGAAAAGAGGGTCATGTCCCTTGTGATGAGACAAATCCTAACCCGGATTTAGAGTGTACACTTATTATAGGAGACTGGTATAGTCATTTTGATATCGAGGGAGTATTTCCAAAGAAGTCAATTTGAGATCCATTGCTCAGTGGAGGCCTTTTTGGAAGTAACTGTGTTGACCATGTAGTTAAGAATACATTGTTGCATTCAACTAGGCTGTAGAAGCTGGGGACCTAGAAACCCTTAACCAATCTTGGCCATTAAGATGTAGTGTCGAAACTATGTCTGATTCATTTTCAGAATAGTTGTTACACGAGGCTACGCTCAGATCAGGTTCTCTTGGATTTTGTTCAAATGAGTATGTTGATACAGAGTTTACAATCTCCAAGTTGGGTTGCTTGAGTCTGGGAAATAATAGAACCATGATCCACAAGTACAAAATAACCATAGTACACACCTTTGGGATGGGTAGACCTTTGGCTCCATGCTCGTGACTTTGAAACCTCAAGCCCATGTTTTTGCTATGTTTGTATTCATTCATCCATGCATCTAAAAACATAATATCTTTCAAGGAATTAAAAGAAACATTTTATTTTGTAAACATTATAGGAATGGAACCTGAAAAAAGAAAAACCAAGAAATATACTTTCAAGTGTTTAGAGGTGGAAGAATTAAGAAAGCTAGGTTCTTTGATTGTTGATCAAGATAAGTTTTGTAGCAAGTATGGAAGATTGTTGTATCTCCTCTGAACCAAGATGGAAGAAGGAATCCTCTCCACTTTGATTCAATTCTATAACCCCTTGTATCATTGTTTCACCTTCCCTGATTATCAATTATTGCCTACCTTGGAAGAATATTCAAGCATTATTGGGTTACCTATTAATGGAAGAGTTCCTTTCACTGGTTTAGAACAAGATCCCAAGCCTTGTAAGATTGCAAAGTCTACTCATTTGAGAAAGGGAGAAATTGAAAAGAACATGGTTACTAAGGGAGGATTATCTGGGTTACCTGCTGAGTTCTTAATTGAGAAAGCTCTCACCTTGTCACAAGAAAGAAAGGAAGAAGACTTTGAAGCTGTTTTTGCCTTGTTGGTGTATGGATTGTTCTTGTTACCAAACATTAACAAATTTGTTGATAGGAATGCCATCAAGATATTTATGAAGAAGAATCCTGTTCCTACCTTACTTGGGGACACTTACTATTCTATTCATCTCAGAAATTCCTATGGAAAGGGAATGGTTACCTGTTGTACTTCTTTGTTATACAAGTGGTATATATCTCATCTGCCTGACACCCCTGAATTATGGAGCCAGATAGAAGGATTGAAATGGTCACACAAGATCATGACTCTTACTAACACTGAGATTGTTTGGACAAGCAATCACTTCTGTAGAATGAAGACTTTAGACTGCTGTAGTGATTTCCATTATGTGCCTCTCATTGGTACAAAATGAGCAGTCAGCTATAGCCCCGTGTTAGCTCGTCGTCAATTTGGGTTTCCTATGGACAAAAGACCAAGGAGCATTTTATTAGATGGGTTCTTTCTGGAAGAAAGAGTTGAGAAGAAAGAGTTTAGAGAAAGGATTGCTAATGCTTGGCATCCAAGCCATAGAAGAGAAATCAAAGATTGGAAGATCAAAGAGGATCTCTCTCCTGAGCCCTTTGATAGTTGGGTCACCACCAGAGTGTCGCGGGGAAAAATCGTATCTTTTTTCGGGATGAGATACCTGATGCCTTCTTTGGGCTCGAGTGCTCAAAAAATGATTTTTCTTTTGTTTCGACCAAACTTTTTATTATTTCCAAAGTAGGAAAAGGAAAAAAGCTGCAATAACCTAAAAGTGGGGGGAGAGATCTTTTGGGTAAGAGGGTTGGTTGTACGAAAGGAAGGTATTAGCACCCAACGTATCTATAGTACTCTATAGGTTTCTTTGTTATGTTTTTCATTCCATGTTATTGAGAGGTTCTGTTGTGAGATAGGTGGGAGACTAAGGTGTTTGTTTGATTATGCTCGCAAAGATCATCGCGATCCTCTGCATACATATCCCTTAGAGGGAATCAGAGCATCTGTAGCTCGGGTCTACGGGTGCTAAGGTTTGAATGGTTTGAGGGAGAAGTTTTGCTCGCCAAGGATACGACCTTGTGCCTACGTATTCTCAAAGGGATGTTGAGAAAGTCAGAGCAATCGTAGTTCCCACTTATGCTAGTGGAAGCAAAGGCTAAGAGACAAATGTCATCTAAATGTTCGATGTATCTAATTGTAGCAACCTGCCTAAAATTTTAACTTAGAGAGCCGCCACCTATTCTGAAGGGCGAATAGGAAACCCTACGCAGTACAGAGATCAGGGTAAGATACTATATTCAGGTCGAGGGAAGGTGTTAGGCACCCTCAACCCTTTCCTAAAGTTTTATATTAAGGCATAGGTTTTATGGCTAAAATTTAGATTCAATAGCTAAGGAAGTGAATAGGGCTAAAATTGAGATTTGAAAGTGAATTGAGGTTTTAGGGTGGGGAATTTTTGATGTTCCATGTGAAAGTTATGCCCAGTCAAAGTTGGGTTGACTTTCTCCTAAGAAACCCTAATTTGAACCTTTTTTGCATCTGTTCATCTCTGAGTTTCTATTAATGGAATCATGATCAATCTTTGATCAAATGATGGTTATGCACCTCTATACTTGATGTTTGACCAATGATCATAGTTTGAATCATGCTTTGATTGCAGTTGACCTTCAAGTTTGAATCAGTTGACTGTGGATCTTGGGGATTGTTTGAGCAAAGCTTTGGCACTGAATCTTGAACCTTGAATCATTGTGAATGGAACATGGAGGGCAAATTTTGGGGTATGACAGCTGCCCCTGTTCAATCTTCTTGAACCTGAAGAGGTAGAAGATGATTGGACACTGAAATGCCCCGAAATTTGCTTGCATCGGAAAGGAGATCTGTGGGAGATGGGCTTATAGATGCCATCCATTTGCATAAGGTTACCTGAAGAGATTCCTGAACAGGGTGTATTGAAGATTGTTGTGGAGAAACTTAGGCTTTGAACAATGCCTAGGAAGAATGTCTTAGAGAAGACTAACTGAAGAGTTCTATAAAAGAACTAGGTGTATCTTAGAAAAGATTGGATAAATATTTTAAGAGGACTACCTAGAAAGGCATGATGTGTCTTAAGACTGACTTAGAAAAGGTTTTTTTTTTGTTTTGAAATGGATGTAATACGTCTTACACAAGACTCACTTGGAAAGGCTCCTGGATAGGATACGAGATATCTTAACAAGATTACCTAGGGAGGTTCCTATAAAGAGAACGATATGTTTTAAACAAAACTATCTAAAAAGATTCCTATAAAGGATATGGAACGTTTTAAACAAAACTATCTAAAAAGATTCCTATAAAGGATATGGAACGTTTTAAACAAAACTATCTAAAAAGATTCCTATAAAGGGAACGATATGTTTTTAAACAAAACTATATAGAAAGATTCCTATAAAGGGAACGATATGTTTTAAACAAAACTTCCTAGAAAGGTTCCTACAAAGGACATGAAACGTTTTAAACAAAACTTCCTAGAAAGGTTCCTACAAAGGACATGAAACGTTTTAAACAAAACTATCTAAAAAGATTCCTATAAAAGATATGGCATGTTTTAAACAAAACTATCTAAAAAGATTTCTATAAAGGATTTGAAAGCGTTTTAAACAAAACTGCCTAGAAAGGTTCCTATAGAGGATGTGAGATATTTTAAACAAAACTGCCTAGAAAGGTTCCTATAAAGGATATGTAACGTTTTAAACAAAACTACCTATAGAGGTTCCTATAAAGGGAATGATACATTTTAAACAAAATTATCTAGAGAGATTCCTATAAAGGATACGATACGTTTTAAACAAAACTATCTAGAAAGATTCCTATAGAGGGCGTGGAATGTTTTAAACAAAACTACCTAGAAAGGTTAGGATATGTCTTAAGCAAGACTGCTTGGAAAGATTAGGATAATTGTCTTGGACAAAACTACCTGGAGAGGTAAGAAATTCTTTGGTTGCTTCTGGATTGTCTTTGAAGAAAGACTTGGAATGAGGTATTTGGAATTGTATCTGTGTGTGTTGAGATTGAATCGTGGATACGATCGCATCTGTACTGTAATTGGATGATAACATCCTTTTGACTATGAAGTGACCTGCAAAGGTAGCGTTAGTTTTATGCAATGCCATGATGCATGTGTCATGTAATGCGACTCTCAATGAGAGTTATGCATGTATGCCTATCCCACAATGCGGGATGTGAATAGTACAGGCGTGAGAAGATCAAATATGCAACAATGCTTTTTGTATGATGCTAGTGTGATTTCCCGATTATCAGAAATTTTGAGAGACGTGCCCCTTAATCTGAAGGAGGGACCTTTCGAGGGAACTCGAATTTCACCATGTTTTGCCTGATATGCATTGCCCTAGTGTTTGAATTCTTGAAAGATATGCCCCCCAGTCAATAGGATTCTGGATTGTATGCCTCTGTTCTAGGAAAGCCCTCTGAACGTGGTTTCCCCATCTAAGGGTCTTCATCAGGAATGATCGTCTTTGATTAGACCAATTTAGAGGTCTCCTTGATGTTAAGTGTTGGTTTGAATATGAAGCAGATGCTGAGTCATGCGTTTCGGTCGCGCCTGACGGATAGTGATTTGCTGGGTACTCAGAATGAGATGATGTCTTTTATAAGATTACCTGAAGAGGTCCTTGGAAAGAAATGTGAACTTGTCTTAAATAAGACTGAGCTTTAAACAAAGCTCGAAGGGATGTGTTGTGTAAAGGGTCAGAAATATTCCTATAGAGGATAAAGACTGTTTTTAGGAATGCGAGGTTTTGAACAAAACTCAGGGAAAACATCTTGAAGAAGACTACTCTAGAAAGAATGGTGAACTGTCTTAGAAAAGACTCTGTACTTTAAATAAAGTTTGACAAGGTTTTTGGAAGCGTAAGAGAAGTTTGAGTATGTCTTAAAAGACTAACTGAAAACAGTTAAGAAACGTCTTACAGAAGACTACCTAGAAAAGGTTCTTGGAAATGAATATATCTTAGAGAAGACTGTCTGAAAGGGTTTGAAAATAGAAAGGATAAGAAGGCGGGTCTTTAAAAGACTGTTTGGAAAAGGTTCCTAGAAAGGGTAAGAAGTATTTGAACACGTCTTAAAGAAGACTATATGGACAGATTGAGAAATATCCTAAAAAGGTTCCTGGAAAGGATGTGAGAGTGGCATTGACATCATCTGATACTGAGCGACCTTTGCAACGTGCCCCCAGGTAATGGACTTGCCCCATGGGCTACTCAGCGTCCTTGAGAAATTCCAATGGATCTTGATGAGATTGCCCCATGTAAATGGGAAAATGACGGGTTATGCCCTGTGTGCACCTCAACTATCTCAGTCATGTGTAAGAGATGCTTCTTCTTTTGACAAGCTTTTAAAAGCTACTTCGTCAGTCAGTAGGATTTTTAGACATTAACCATGCCCCATGCAACTTCTCCCTGATGTTAACCTTTAAATCTATATAGACAAGTGTACTTTGTAATGAAATTCATAAGATGCGAATGCATATGTTTGTCTTGAAAGTTTAAAAACATTTTTCGAGTAAAACGAAGTTTTTTTTTTTTAAGAAAGTGATATCAACTCAAGAGTTATAGTAGACCTTAAGGAGTCGGGATACCTTTGGTAACGGTATGCTTTCGAACTAACCATGCTTCAGTTAGGACTTTTAAAGGTTGTAACGTGGCTTGGTTCACGGTTTAAAGAAACAAAAGATAGAGGCTCAAAGTTTATTTGTACCCATCCCAATCTTCGTGATGTTCTCCAGTCCTATGCTCAGTTAGCTATGCATTTAGTCTCCAAAAGAATTTGGGAATTGTGACATTGACATTTGTGATGGTTCAAAAACCAAAGGTTTATCTGCAAAGGCAGTCATTCTCCTTTTTTGTAATATTTTCCTTTTGTCGAAGGTACATAGTAACCTTTTTTTTCCGACTTTATTATCCCTAACTTTTGCCTGAACTGTTTGTTTTAAAACTGCAGTCAGCGGGATGCCCCAATGTGTCCTAAGTCTCCTTAATAGGTTTTGACTTAGCGGGCTCTTGCATTGCTTTCTTTTCTTTGAGGACATTGACTGCCGGACTTAACGATGATGGGGAACCATCGGTGATTATGTTCGAAGGAACAACTTGGAATAATTAAGTTAACTGAGCAGCTACCCTACCCCAGGTTATATATTAAGGGTTTTATTTTATATGAAGGAAAACTCCTACTTCTTTAGGCTCAAAGGGGTTGACAAGGGATTAACATCCATATATCTCCACTGTTTGGGAATTGAAACAATGCCTGTACATCGTCAACACGGTCTGTTCGAAAGCATAATGTATGAAATTGTGGTATCGTTTTCGTCATTCTCCCTCAAAAGGTGTACGACTTTGATTGAGAGTTGAATATCACAAAGAAGAAAACCGAGTAAAAACACAGTTTTAAATATAGTGAGAACACTAGGAATGAATCAAGACAAACGTAAGCAATGCATTAATGATTGTTGTAAAGTACATAGCATATGTCATAAGACTAATGTTTAAACAAACATAAAGAAATTGCGAATGGAAACAAAACTAATGATCTAAGGAATCCTCCTTCTAGCCACCTATGGTGTTAGACTTTCTAGGATCTTCGAACTCAATGAGCCCTTCATCAATCAAATCTTGGATCTTGTGCTTCAACGGCCCACAATCCTCTGTATCATGACCAGGACTATCTGAATGATAAGCGCACCTAGCATGATGCTTGTACCCGGGAGCGGGGTTAGCCGGAGCTGAGTATGGAGGCAGCAGAGTTACCAAGTTCTGACTGAGCAGACGTTGCAAAGCTTGAGCCAATGGCATGTACAACGGAGTGAATGATCGTTTCGGTTTGGACCTCCAGGTGCGCTGGCCAGCCTGTTGCTTTTGCTGATCCCTTTGTTGTGATACTGGAGTCTGATTACCCATGACTGCCCCCACAATGTTGGATTCCTTCCTTGCGTCATATGACTTCTTTGGAGGGTAGGAACCTGAGGGTGCCCCTTGTATCTTCCCATTCTTGATTCCATTTTCAATTCTCTCACCAATGACTACCAAGTCTGAGAATCCTGAAGATATGCTTCCGACCATCTTGTCGTAGTATGGTCCTTGCAAGGTGCTCATAAATATGTCCACCAGTTCTTTTTCCATTAGAGGAGGTTGAACTCGAGAAGCCATTTCCCTCCATCTTTGGGCATACTCCTTGAATGATTCATCCTTCTTCTGTGACATATTTTGTAATTGCATCCGATTGGGTGCCATGTCCAAGTTGTACTTGTATTGCTTCAAAAATGTGTTAGCTAGATCATTCCAGCTTCTGATATAGGATTTCTCCAGTTGCATATACCAGTCAATAGATGCTCCGCTTAAACTTTCTTGAAAGAAGTGTATCATCAGTTTTTGATCGTGAGCATAAGCAGCCATTTTTCGCACATACATGCGCAAGTGATTCCTCGGACACGTGAGTCCTTTGTATTTCTCGAAGTCGGGAATCTTGAATTTGTGTGGGATAGTCAAATCTGAGACCAAACTCATTTCGAAGGTATTCACGTCAAAGACATCGTATCCTTCTACCACTTTTAGTCTCTCTTCTAGCGCCTTGATTTGTTCACTACCCTTGGAGTCTTCCCTAGAGTTAGGAATAGACTGTTGTGTTTGAGGTACTTGGTCTGAGTTGTCCACCTCTTGCACTCCGTATTGTAGATCCAGGTAATCATCGTCCTTAGGGACATTGCTAGCAGGAATGCGCACTGTGCGGGTTGTCCCTTTTGTTTGTGGAGTGGGGACAAATCCTTCTTGGGAGGTCTCTCCTTTCTCTTGGAACTGGATAGCTCTCCTGACAGATCGGGCCTGAGATTTGTCCTTAGCTGGGCCAAAGCCTGAAACAAACCCTAGCAGCGGGTTTTCGTCATTAGGGATCTCATCCTGAACCAGGGTATCCCCAGACTGAACCTCTTTTGCTTTGTCTTATTTGTCTAGGAGGGCCTTCATGAATTCTAGCATCTGAGCCATACCTCCTTTAACCTCTTCCACGCTAACCTTTAGTTGATCCACTTCCTCACGAAGGGCGGCTTGATTCTGTTCAAGTTGATCCATTGACTTCTTCTGCTGAAACCTTGTTTGATAATATGGGCGGGATGTTAGATTATCCCTCCCAATGATTCCTTGCTCTGGAGATAGAAGAGAAATCTTCTCTTAATGTCATGAAGATGATGTGTATGCCATGCATGATATGTATGATATCCTTTTTTTCCTTTTTTTTTGAATAAAATATGATGCAAGAATGCCCATGATGTATGATGAATGAAAAAAGAAATAATAAAAATAATGATCAACACAATATATACATATAGCACAAATCACATAAGTTCATAGGTCCGACGTAGCGGCTCTTGGGAGCCAACCTTTTAATAGGGGTTCTAGAAGGTCTCATGGGGTCGTTCGTAGCCTCCGAGACTTTTTGTCTCTTCGGATTTTAGAACAACTCATTTTATCCATGAGGTTCGAATTTTTGGGGTAGGTTCCCGGAGAGATCAGCTAAGTATCCAGTCCAGCCCTCCACAAAGTCAAGCTTCGTTTCGGACCTTTCCAAATACCTAACCCACTCCGAGTGGAGTTATCAGTGAGACTCGTAAGGCGATTCATGTCCCCTTTTGGTCTCAAAGTTAACCCCCACACTTAAGGTTTAACCGACATAATATATCCAGCAGTATATAAAAATATAATAGTTAACAAAAATATAAATATATTCACATAGACAGTTAAATATAAACATATTATAAATAATTAAATATTTTTAGACAAAAATGAATAAACAATTTTTAAGAAATAAAAAAAAATAATTGTAAACCCTGAAAAAGGCGCGTTAGCCAAACCCCAAAAAGCTGCCAAACCTAAACCCTGCCAAAGCCTAAAGCCTATAGGAGCATAGTAATTCACCGTTATAGTCATCCCCAGCAGAGTCGCCAGCTGTAGCAACCTGCCTAAAATTTTAACTTAGAGAGCCGCCACCTATTCTGAAGGGCGAATAGGAAACCCTACGCAGTACAGAGATCAGGGTAAGATACTATATTCAGGTCGAGGGAAGGTGTTAGGCACCCTCAACCCTTTCCTAAAGTTTTATATTAAGGCATAGGTTTTATGGCTAAAATTTAGATTCAATAGCTAAGGAAGTGAATAGGGCTAAAATTGAGATTTGAAAGTGAATTGAGGTTTTAGGGTGGGGAATTTTTGATGTTCCATGTGAAAGTTATGCCCAGTCAAAGTTGGGTTGACTTTCTCCTAAGAAACCCTAATTTGAACCTTTTTTGCATTTGTTCATCCCTGAGTTTCTATTAATGGAATCATGATCAATCTTTGATCAAATGATGGTTATGCACCTCTATACTTGATGTTTGACCAATGATCATAGTTTGAATCATGCTTTGATTGCAGTTGACCTTCAAGTTTGAATCAGTTGACTGTGGATCTTGGGGATTGTTTGAGCAAAGCTTTGGCACTGAATCTTGAACCTTGAATCATTGTGAATGGAACATGGAGGGCAAATTTTGGGGTATGACACTAATCTATATCATCACATACATCTGTTTGATTTTTGTTTGAAAATCTTTTCATTATAAGCCCTGGGCCATGCCACTTATGGTGCTTAGAATGATAAAGATGTTTTTTAGCCAGCCTTGTGGCAAAAGGGAAATTTGATTGATGGATTGTTTGTGATGATATAGATGAGATACTCCTATCATAGAGATGATAAATGTCTAATCTCCTAGGGTATTTGATTTGGATATTGGGGATGCTTATAAGAAGCCCGTGGGTCCTTGTACGAAGCCCAAGAGGAGGCTATCCGAGGGTCCTTGCAATGTAAGCCCAAGAGGAGGCTATGGGAGGGATTATCGAGGGTCCTTGCATTGTAAGCCCAAGAGGAGGCTATGGGAGGGACACTCGTTTGTACAAAGCCCAAGGGGAGGCATGGTATAGTTGGTTTGAGCTCTTAGAGCGATTTCACCGGGAAACCATACTCTATGTCCTAACCTAAACTTGGGAGATTCTTTGCACGAAGCCCAATAGGAGGCTATGGGGAACCTAGTGTTGTACTAAGTTGAACAAGTATATATAACACAATCACAAATATGAACAAGTACAAGTAAATATTGACAAGTACATGAACAAATATGAACAAGTATTAACAAGCACATATATATGACAAGGTGTGTGTATACAATGGAGTTTATGAAGGAAATATACCTGTAAGCATGATCCGTTTGTAAACACGGGGGCTCGGGACTTATACTCGGGGAGAGGCCCAATTGAGTTTATTCAAAGCTATGTAAACAGGTATTTACAAAAGGGCTTGGGACTTATACCTACATGGAGGCCCATGGTATTTTTGGGAAGATTTAAAGAAAACCTTCATTTTTGATTTGTTATTCAAAGTTAAAAAACCAAATTAATCGAGGTATGTACAAAAGGGTGTGTGTACACTGAATTACCTAATTTCATGTACAGGAATGGGACTTATACCTATGTGGAGGCCCATGTTTTATTTTATAAAACATGGTTGATTGTTTTTGTCGTTTTGAAAACAGTTTGAAAAGTTTTGTTTTGAAAGAAGTTTTCTGTTTTGAAAAACTGTATAAAGAAAAAGGAAAGGGACTTATACTCTCTAATATTCGAGAGGCCCAATTGTTTTTGAAAATCAATTGATTAATCCAAAAAGATTTAATCAATAGTTTCTTTTGAAAAGAAAACCAAAAAAAAAGAAAAGGTTTATCGTTTTGAAAAACTGTGATCGTTTGTTTTGAAACGGTTTGAAATTTTGAAAGAAATCAAATTAATTAAGATAAACACAAAGATTATACTTAATTAACACATAAATGATTAGGGTTTGATCACAAAATATTTACAAATGATTAAGTTTGAAAAATCTAATGAAAAACAATATTTAAAGTATTTAAAACACTTAAAAACATGTCATTTTAAACCTAATTAAAAATGTATTAAATAAATATTTTTTTGTGATTTTTTTTTGGATAGTCATAAAATATATATATTAAATGAGAAGTGTGCAAAAAATGAAGTGAAAATGAGTTAATTTGATTGGTTAAAATGATTGGTGAAGTTGTGTAAAAAATTAAAGAAAACAAGTGGTAAAAAATTGGTTTTGTCTCCACTAGGGCTTGAACCCACGCCCTCTCTCTCACCAGCCAAAACACTTGCCAACTGAGTTGCGCGCGCAGCTTGTAATATACACGCTTCTATTGAATTATATTTTAAACTTAACATTTGAAATTTCTGAATCAAAAATGGCGCCAAGAACACATCTTCAACTGAAATTTGAAAATCTCTAAAACTGTGTTGTTTTGATCAAGTAAAGGGTCTATCCCACTCGGTTTTTCACAAGGATCATGATGGTGCCCTCATAATTCATTTATTTTTGCTCTAAGGGGGTCAATTTTCACATGAACATGAAGAACCCTAAAACTGAATTTGATCGTGAAATGATGTATGTGCAAGTTATGATGCAATTGATTGAGGGTTAATGATCCTCATATGTGCAAAAACAAGATGGCAAGCCAGTTTTCCATTTATGATGCATGTATGATAGAGTTTGAAGTTCAAGAGAGCTTACCTTAAAAATGCCAAAACTGAGAATCGAATTCTGCAAATGAGAGGTTCCAGATGTTGTTTCTTGATCTGGACAGCTTCAGTGGACCTTATGGAACATGTTTGGATGCTTGACATGAATTGAAAACCTCTTGATCAATCTATGGTACCCGATCTGCAGTATGGTTCAAGTGAGGATCAAGCTTAGTGATTTTGGTGTTTCAGATCATGGATGATGGTTGGAACAGTTCATATAAGGTATATGAATGATGTTTAGAAGGTTAGTTTGGACAGATGTGGCTTGGTATGAAAATTGGCATGTTAAGGCTCACTTTATGCAAACATGGAGGTGAGATGATGATTCTGAGTTTTAAGGTGTTTTGGGGTGTGTGAGTGGATCAAACACATCCCAAATGATGTTTATGAGATGTTAGAACCATCACTTTGGCCATAACTTCAAGGATTTGGAGGTTGAGTTTTCTACCTCACTTTGAAACTTGAAACTTGCAACTTAAGAAAGAAGAGAGAAAACCTATAATTGTGAGGTTTTGGTGTGATTTGGAGAGTGGAAATGACCTCTATTTATAGGACAATCTTTCTGAATACAAAGCCCTTGCAAGTGGATCAAAGAGTGATGATTTGGCTTAAGAGATAAAATGGAATCTTTCACATTTAATGCATATGGTTAAAAATGACTTAACCATGGTTATTTCTCTAAGCTTCTTATCTCTTTCCATTCTGATCTCAAACCAGAAAAATATCTTCCAATTATTGCATTGGTGTGTCATCACTTGTGTTATAGGCCATATAGTGTATGAACTTAGTGAAAATGGCTTGTAATTTCATGCATAATGACCTCTAATGTCAAAATTCAAAACCATAGCTACACTCCATATTTTTTCATGCTCTTGGACATTTTGGAAAGCTCATATTATGTATTCAAAACCCTAGTTGAAAGTTTCTTCAAGACCTTTAAGGAAATGGGTGAAAAAGATCCATGAACTTTGAAGAAAGTGAGGTTTTAAGTGAAATTTTCAAAAGATACCAACTTTGAAGCTCCATATCTCTTAAATGGTTGATCTTTTGGAAAAAAATTATATGTGTCAAAGTTGTTTATTGGATCAAAATCTACAACTTTCATGTTGGAAGTTGTTTTCAGTTTGTAGGTGAAATTTTGAGAAATTCCCTTCCAAAGTTTGGAAAAAACCATTGAAAAACACTTGGAATTTTTCTAAGTATGGAAGTCAAACTTTTGACTTTTTGATTCTTGATTGACTTTCTTGATTTTTCTTGATCAAATGACTTCATATAGCATATATTGATGATTCAAAACTTCAAAAGTCATGGTTGACCAAAATTCCCCAAAAGTCAATGGTGATCTTGTACAGTTGACTTTTTCAGACGAATCGCGTTTCTGGAGATTTCAAATAAACCAGGCTATCCTCACCAAATGAATGGTATGAATGGATCATATTGAGGTATTAGGTGATATTTAATCATAGCTTGAGTTGTGGCACCATGTTCTGATTAAAAAATCAGTTGTTCAGCTGAATTAGGTCAAAAACCCTAATTGTCGACCTGATGAAATTGATGACTGTGGATCTTGAATTGAGATGTGATTTCCATTGGATATTGCCATAGGGATTATTTGAAGATGATTGAAACCTTTGAGTGACTTGCTGGGGATTTTTAGGGTTTCCCAAATGTGATCCCTGATTTTAGTCCCTAATAGCTCAAAAACCCTAATCTGATGATTTGAAATTTCACTGTTGATCAATCCTGGTGTAGGAGATGTCTTGAGTCAATAGATTAGGTCAAAATGATGTACTTGGGGTCTTGAGGTCATGTCCCAAGTCATTAGGTCAAATCCTGAGCAAAAATCAGGAGTATGCTATTGTTATACCCCAAAATTTGCCCGCATCTTTTTTCAAGAAAACTCCAATCTGAAAATTAAGAGTCTCATATAATCATGGATTTTTATTTCAACAAATATCCTGACATATGAAATACTTAGTTTTTAGAATTTTTCTTATACAGTAATTTGGCTTGCAGTTGAATTTATTCTTACGCAAACGCCAAATACTGTTTATTACTTCACACATGCTATTTATTTATTTACAGATAAATAGTACTGACACAATTGGTACAGAGTTAAATCTTTTTGCAGGCGCAGAATCAGGAAACTCAGACTGTACTGGTAACAAGTAGATTATTATTATCTTTTGTTTGTCACTAATTTTTGTACTATATTCCCTTATTTTCAAAAATCTTTTCAAATCTCTTTTTCAAAAATCAAATCCTAACTTTATTCTCTACATCTCTCTTTTTCCCAACACTATCATACACTTTCTTTCAAATCTTACTTCCACTCAAATTTTCCTTTTGTACGGAATCACATCATTCCCCAACGTCTCTATCCTTCTTTCCATTCTATAAATACCTCCCATTTTCTTCCATAAAATCTCACATCAAATTCTAACTCATCTTTCAAATTCCTACCTCATATCTATTTTCTCTTCTTCCCTAACAAGAATGGCAAAGTGGATAGAGACACTGTCTCTTACAGTCATCACCATTGCTACGGTGATCATGACTTTCTTCTGCCTGCATAGTCCTGAAGAGTGTGGACCTGCAATGGTTGCACTCCCAATCATCTACATGTTATTGTTCATAGCACGGGTCATTAACCGTCATTCTTAAAATTTGCCGTATTTCTTATTTCTTAAATGTACCGTTTATTCGTCGTACTGTTCAATGTAGTATGTAATATTTGTACTGTCAGTATTAAATGTTGTACTATTTGTCATAATATTGCTTAATTACTAAGATAATATTTTGTGTGTTTTCTGCCAGTCAAATATTCCTATTTTTGTGCATTAAATGATTTTCAGGGTTATTATCGGTAATTTTGCCCGCATACCGTAAATATTAGTTATTTATTATGTCTGTGTTTTTAACAAGTCATGTAAATAACTTTCATTTTTCACATAAAACAAAAACAACAAAAAAAAGAAAATTAACTTTGACTGTTGATTTTTCACTCTAACTGCTACGTCAATACCTGAACAGTCAGTTGACAGCCAAACTGCTGGCAGTACAATTCTCAGTGTTTTGTACCATCAATCAAATCAATCTTTCACAATTCAAAATTCCAAGATTTTTGTGCTAGAAGTCTTCTGAATATCACGCGATTAGCAGAAACTCAGCACTGCACAAAAATCAGGTACGCTTAACTGTCTCCTACATAAACAGTCCCTGACTAGGGTTTTCTTGTTTTTACAGGAGAAACAAGTTTTTGAGAGCTCAAATGGATTTCATACACATCCATATATCTCAAAGTACCATCATACAAATTTTCAAACTTCAATTCACTCAGACGCACCGTCAGCAGCTCAAACAGTCAACAGACGACCCGTTTGACCAAAAAAGTCAACAGACAGTCAAAAATGAAATTTTTTGTCAAAGTCCATATTTTGTCAAAGGATTCATCATTTGATCATTGGATGATCATAATTCATCAAGGAAAGATCAAAAATCAACAAAACCCTAAGATTCAAAATTAGGGTTTTTGCCTGAAAAGTCAACTCAACTTTGACTGATCATAACTCTCTCATCCTTCATCAAAAAAATTCAAAACAAAGCTTATTTTGAAGGAAATTCAATTATCTTTCAAATGCCATTGATCCCATGGTCATTGGATTCACCATTTGAAAAATATGATCAAAGACATTACAGGTCATTTTCAAAGTCAACAAAAAGACACTTTTTTCAAAAGGACACACAAGGAGCTTCAAAAATCATTTTGACATGAGACCAAAGACATTGGTTAGAGGACTCTTTGAGGTTTCCAAAAAGTGCAAGATATCCTTCATATGACAAAAATTGAGGGATTTACTCCTTGTTGAAGTTGGCTAAATTTTGGGAAAGTGCATGAAATCAACATTGCTCAAAAATGTATTTTTTTCAAATGGGGCCAAGTTTTCATGGTTCAAACATCTTTGCCATGTTATTATGGGCCTCCCACGACCAAGACAAGGCCCACACCTTTTTTATCCATTTTTTGGCATAATTTTATCTTATTTTAAGATTAAATTAAAAGGAAAATGGATGGATAATGGGTAGCTTAATTTCCAAGCATGACTCACCCAAGGAATCTTCATCTTTCTGCAGAGAATTGAAGAGCAAGGCAAGAGAAGTAAAGGAGAGGAAGACTTGGTCAATTATTCAAGGATTTTTAATATTTAAAAATCAAACTTTCAACCAAGCAATCAATGCTCTTAGCTTCACTTCCAAGCAGCCTTTGGCCTATAAATGAAGCTGAATACATCAACAACAACAGACCCACGAAATTATAGCAAGGCATAGCAAGAAAACTCATCAAATTTCTCAAAATTTCCATACACTTTGTAATTTTCAAATTTCATATTCCAATCAATATCAATACAAAACAATCATTCCAATCATCTTCTAAGATCATATAAAGTAAGAATGAACCCTTAATATGGTCCCATGAGAGTCGTAACACATGCATAGTGTTCTTCATGTTCATACATAATTAATTTTCGTTTTCCTATACCTAATCAATATCAATGTAGTCTAATCACTCTAACATGTTCATGAGGTCCCATAAGGTAGATCTGGGCCCTAACATGCTAGCTCCCACGTGAGAATCACCCCATGCCATTAACAAGTGCTCATGCGTGTTCAAACTTCACCTTCATCGAACCCATGGTTACAACGATCTAACAATGAAACTAACACCACCAATGAACTCCCAGCATGCCATTTAGTGGATCTGGGTTGTTCTTGTTGATTTTCTCTCACGTTTTTACAGGTTCCTAAAAGCATGGAAAAAGCAAGAAAAATCCGCAGGTAATTTGGCTGCTAAATCCGCAGCAAAATCCGTAGGAAAAAGGAAGAAGAAGGTGAATAGTATAGTTGAACGTTGGACTGCACGCGTGGCCTGATCCTGCTTCCCTATTGGCTAGTTTTGGCGCATGTGGACCCCATCAGAAGTTTGAATTCCTTTGAATTCAGTGCATGCAATCCCATCATTACATCATGCACTCTTCAATCTGAGCCACTAGATGTATCTAATCATCAATCCAACGCACCATATCAAGCAATCCATACCATGGACTCACATGCATACCACATCTGATTAGTATCCTTTTATTTTCTATTTTTATTTTAATTTCTTTGTTAAATTAATTAAAAATAGTTTTAAAAATCCAAAAAATACACAAAAAATATTTTTAGACTTCTAAAATAATATTTTATTTTATGATATAAAAATATTTTATTTTTTCTTCATAATTTCAATATTTTGCATAATTAATTAGTATATATTTATATATTTGCTTTTTAATTATTATAACCAATCAAAAAAATCATAAAAAAAATTGTTCTTTATGTTAAATATTGTTTATATATTATAAACTAATTTTGTACATATTTTGAATAATTTTCTTTTTAAGTTTTAATTATTTGTGTAATTATTTGCATAATTATGTTTTAATTAGCTTAAATCAATTTCAAATCAATTTCAAAAATTCCAAAAAAATTAGTTTTGTTTTAAAATTAATTGACAAATATTTTGTACATGTTTTAAACTTAATTTCTAGGTTTAAATTTATCTTTTTTCTTCATTTTAATTTAATTAATCATGCATTAATTATAATTAAAATCAATCATAAAAAATCCAAAAACATGCCTTTTATTTTTCTTGCAATTTAAATTCCTAGATAAATGTATAGGATGTCAAATTCATGTAAATAGGCTAGTTTACATTTCCCGCACAATCGATGTAATAGCGTAGATTTACTTTCCGCACTTTACATTTCCGCACTTTAATTTCCAGCAAATATAAACTGCGTGTATGTCAAAGATAAAATTGAACCGTTAGATCACTAACTTCAAAGATAAAATATCTGAATACAAATACAATCACACTTGCACCTCTTAAGGTAATCCCTTCTCATTCTTTTCAAAATCAAAGTCAAAATTCTACTGTTTTGAGTACAAAATCGAACCTTTTGTTTATATCCGGTGAAAGGATAGATTTTTAAAGAAAATAAGGATAAAGACCTTACAACTCAAGGTAGACCTCCTAGTTTGCTTGCTCAAATCAAAACAAACAAAATTCTAATACACTGTTGTTTTTCAAAACAAAGCTTTCAAAAAAGACAATACTTTGTATACATCCAAACACGAATTATTACAAAGTTAACGTTCTTTTCAAAACATCTTTCGAAAGATAAACAAGCATTTTGTATACATCCACACACGGATCATTACAAAATTCAATTTACAAAAGTATTTGAAACCACATATGAGCATTCTAAAGCAATTGAAAAGTGATCGAAAAACAAGTGAGCTAAGCAAACTTAAGAGCCCATGGATAACCATGGATACAAAGGGTGCTAACACCTTCCCTTTGTATAACCTACCCCCTTACCCAGAATTTCTTAAAGGTCTTTTTTCTGTTTCTTTTATAAACCTTTCCTTAATTGGATAAAATAAAAGGTCGGTGGCGACTCTGTGAATTTTCAAAAAATGCAAAAGCATTAAGCGATAAAAAAGAGTCAGTTCACGTATCTCTACAGAACAGAGGTATGGCCCGGGATAAAAAATGGAGGTCCACAGAACTGGCGACTCTGCTGGGGAGATACTTTCAAAAACAAAATGTTTTCAAAAGTACCTTAAGAGAATAGATCACTTCGATGTTTTCAATTGTTTGACTTGATTGCTCTATTTTTCAAAGGTTTGTTTCGGTATTTTGCTTGTGTGAAAGATTCTAACCCGAATCTCGAGATACCTTAAGTATATGACAATAGACCAAGGAAACTGTACGGCATGTACCGATACGGTTGATCTGGTAGTCATCGTTAGTGCGATACTTTGGTTTATACTGATGTCCCTTGAAAACGATCAAGGAGTATATTAGGCTTCCGAAATGTCATTAAACACTAATTTGTCTTAGAACCTTTTTAGTTGAACTTGACTTGTGGCCTATTAAGTGGCTAGCTTTGAAATTGATCGAAGTTAGTTATCCTCGAGGAATATTTTGATCGGCCGCTCGAGCGCCGTATTGAGATGTTACTTCCAAGGATCATAGAACCCGAATACTATTCTAGGACAGGTTTTAACCAACTCAACTTCAGTGGGGAGGGTATCACCTATCAGCTCCATGCAAGCCTTTAAACCTAAGGCTATTGTTTGACTTGTTTTTGTGTGCCACATGTTTGCATCATAAGCATATCATTTTTGCACCAAACACTTCAAGGATCAAAGAGTTTACCTTTGTTTTTGCAGGTAATGGCTCCCGCCACCAAAGATTACATCCGAATCAACATCTCAACGGTACCATCTGAACTAAAAGACTTAGTGTCAGAATTCCCCAGGAATGTTCAATTCACTGAAAGGCATGGTCACCTACTCCATTTGGTTACCTCAAAATTTGAAGAAGACATGATACGGGTCCTGTTCTAGTTCTTTGACCCTGAACATCATTGCTTTACCTTTCCTGATTACCAGTTGGTACCCACTTTGGAAGAATTCTCTGAACTAATGGGATTGCCTGTTCGAAATCAATTACCTTTCACTGGTTTAGAAAGGATTCCAAAACCTGAAGTCATTGCTGCTGCTTTACATCTGCGGAAATCAGAAATCGAGTCCAATTGGGAAACAAAGAGTGGAGTTAAGGGTTTGCTTGCCAAGTTCTTGTTGGAAAAGGCTCGACTACTGCTAGAAAACAAAAGTTATCCAGCTTTTGAGGAAGTTATGGCACTTTTGATCTATGGGTTGGTTTTATTCCCAAATCCCGACCAGTTCATAAGTGTACACATCATCAACCTTTTCCTAATCCGTAACCCGGTACCAACATTGCTGGGAGACATTCTACATTCTCTACACACTCGTACCATGAAGAAACGAGGAACTCTCATGTGCTGTATACCACTACTGGCTAGGTGGTTTACATTTCATCTTCCCCGATCAGTGTTGAGAAATGAACAAAGAATGCAATGGTCTCGCAGGATTATGTCTTTGTCTCATTCAGATATCCGGTGGAACAACTTCTTTCAAATAGACATTACTATCATTGATCATTGTGGAGAGTACCCTAATGTGCCACTCCTTGGCATCAAAGGAGGCATCACTTACAATCCCTCTTTAGCTCTACGCCAATTCGGATATGCAAGGAGCAACGGTCCTCATGACATGATTATCCATGGCATTGTGTTTGATTACGAGAATGATTCTCATAGACACCGACGAAGGTTCATACATGCATGGGGCAGTGTCTATAGAATAGAAAGCAAAACTCTGGGGCAATGGAATTCTATTCCTATGGAACCCAACCTCAGATGGGTCCGCACTCATGCTCAGAAACTCCTTATGCCATATCCCGTTGTTCTACCTGTGACTATTGAACCAGAGGTTGAAGGATATGAACCTCAAGTTATTCTACACCCGGACATGCCAACTGACCTAGAAGAGTTGCAAAAATCTTGGGTTCAACTCAAAGAGGAAAGAGACACCTTCAAATCATACTGTCAAGACTATGAGAGAAGGATATTGGAGCTCACCGGACAGCTTCAAGAAGAACAACAGATCAACACATTCCTGGGGGCAAAGAGAAAGCGTCCATGAGAGACCTGAAGGATCATTTATTTTATTTCTGTCTTGTAAGCCCAAATGAGGCAAAGAAAAAAGAAGCAAAAAAAAAAAGAAATAAATTGATTAACTAACGTTTGTTTCTTCTTTAACAAATCTAAACTCTAAGATCCTTGAAACATTGCACACACATTTCACTTCATGCATTGCATTCATATACATTGCACATACATTTCATACATTGCATACACATGGCATCCAGTCATACACATTGCATAACAGGTTCACATGACGGATTTCTCATCTTCTCGCTGTTTATTTTAGTCAGAAGAGATGGAATCTGAAATGAGCATCAAGAATCTCGAAGCACAGAATGCCCAAGTTCAAGTGGAAATTCTGGAACTGGCAAAGGGGCAACAAGAACTGAAAGCCCTGATAATCAAGAAGAAAAAGAAGCCCAAAGGATCTGTAGGCTTGAGTCACCTGAAAAGAAAGATCAAAATCCCAGTCAAAAAGTTCAAAAAGCCACCGATCCCTGAAACAGTCGGTAATGATGAACAAGAAGACAATCAAAGCAACCAGGGTTCTGCTAAACCCTCTCTCTCTTCAAAATGAAGAAAATGATCATTCTGGGGACGAACCGGATGATGAAAAATACCAACAGCTGGAAGACCGTATGAAAGCTATGGAGATACAAAAAATACCTGGCTTAGATTTCAATGATCTAGGGCTCATCTCGGATGTTGTTATCCCTCCAAAATTCAAAGTTCCTGTCTTTGCAAAATATGATGGAGTTTCTTGCCCGAAACTACATCTGAGATCCTATGTGAGGAAGATACAACCTCATACAACGGATAACAAATTGTGGATTCACTTCTTCCAAGAAAGTCTGTCGGGTACACAACTCGAGTGGTACTATCAGCTGGAAAATACCAAGGTTCATACTTGGGAAGAATTAGCTGCTTCTTTTTACAAACAGTACCAATACAATGCTGATCTTGCGCCAACCCGTACTCAACTAAGGGGCATGTCTATGGGACCAAGAGAAAGTTTCAAAGGATATGCACAAAAGTGGAGAGATATGGCTGGAAGGGTTCAACCACCCTTATCTGATCGCGAACTAGTTGACATGTTCATGGGCACTTTAACTGGCCCTTTCTATAGCCATTTGCTGGGAAGCTCATCATCAGGTTTCACTGACCTGATACTGACCGGAGAACGTGTCGAAAGTGGCATTCAAAATGGAAAAATTCAAATAGGTTCCTCCTCTGGTACTACAAAAAGGCCCATCAGCGGGAGAAATAAGGTCAATGCAACACAAATTCAGAAAAGTCGCAAAAGTGAGCAGCATCAATCTGTAGGGGCAGTTCTGATCTCCGCATCTGCACCTCAAAAAGATCAACAGCCAAAATATACGCATCGACCAGATGCACCAAGAAGAAATTTCACCAGAATCAACATGCCAATCTCTCAGGCATTGCAGCACTTGCTAAAAGCATATCTGATCACATTAAAAGGTCCTCCAAAGAATGTCAACACTTCCTCTCCGAATTATCGCCCTGATGCGACATGTGCCTATCACTCAAACTGTCCAGGACATGACGCAGATCACTGCTGGGCCCTGAAAAATAAAATACAAGATATGATAGATGCTGGGGAAATTGAGTTCGATCCTCCAGAAACTCGAAATGTCATCACTGCACCT
>NW_026706594.1:0-125136 GCF_029867415.1 Vicia villosa
TCACTTGATAGAAGATTTGAGCAGTATAACACATATGAAAATATTTTTGAATTCTTATTTAGTATTGAAAGGCTTAGATTATTATTTGATAGGGACTTGAAAGCATGTTGTAAACATCTTGAAACTTTTTTAAAACATGACAATTCTCTTGATCTTGATAGTGGAATTTTGTTTGAAGAATTTAAAGTCATTAGAAAAGTTTTAACAATTGAATCAAAATCAAGCTATATGATATTGAGTTCTTTAAATACTTTTAATTGTTTTCCTAATGCACGCATAGCTTATAGAATAATATTGACTATTCATATCAGTGTTGCATCTGCTGAAAGAAGTTTTTCTGAATTAAAATTATTAAAATCTTATTTGAGATCTACTATGTCACAAGATAGATTAAATAGTCTTGCGTTGATTTCAATTGAAAATAATTTTTTGAAGAACCTTGAGTATGGACAAAATTATTAATGATTTTGCAATAAAAAATACTAAGAGGACGATATTTAAATAATTTTAAAGGTTTGGTAAAAATTTTTATGGAAAAAAAGATCGGATCAAGAAGAAGAATAATAAGTCTCTTTATAGTGATTTATATTTTGATGTAGTATAAAGATTGATTCAAAGGTCCATACTTGTATTCTTTTTGTACAATGTCAAATGAAAATGTGTTTTTATCCAATTATTTCTTTTATCCTTATGTATTTATTATTAAAAACAATCTTTGGGACACCACTCTTTCGATTCGCCCAGAACACCCAAATTCAAAAGACCGGCCCTGATGGTTCACATGAACCTCAAAACGAACAACTTTTCAAAATAGAACAACATACATTTCTCATGACTTGAGCTTGACACATGAATATAGTGTGCTGGTGAGCTGAGTAAGAAAAAATCCTCACCAACTCAAGATTGGTTGCTGCTGCTATCACCTGCTGACTCCCCATCTACGTGGATGGATAAAACTTTATAAATATGACTACAATATATAACCAACTAATAACTATATATTAATTCAAATTTCAAAATCATGACCAAGCATTGAAGAGACTTCATAAGCATGCTACACAATATTCCTAATTGCATACTTGTCCAACTTTCCTGCGTAATGCATGCACGTCTAGATAACTCATCTTAATTCAAATTGACGTTTTTTTCTTTGGTTTCTAAAGATATCACTTTGATTTGAATCAATGTTGGCATTAAATATGAATGAACACATCTTTAGTTTGGCACTCCAACATTGTTTTGCTATGTTAAGAGAGTTCTTTTTATTAGATCTAGCTTTCGTTGATATTCAAATACTCGCTCCGATCTCCGATCTTATTTATAAGTAAAATTATATTTTTTAGGTTCATTAAAAAGACAATATATCTGATTCATATATTATTTAAATACATTAATTATTCAATATATCTAAAAAATAATTTTTTTTTTTTATAAATAGAATCAAAAGGAGTATTAAATTTAACAAAGTTACACATTTTAATAATTTTGTGTAGGAGAGGAATCTAATCTAAGAAAATTCTTAGGTAGAAACAACCACACCGAAATTTACACACAACCAATCAGAATTTTTTATTAATTAAAAAATAAATAAATAATTTTTCTCTCCTTTCTTATCACAACCATCCCATGAATCCAATTAAAAAATAAATTAAATTTTCTCTCTCTTCTTATTGGATGTTTCTAAGAATATAGATTTAAGTGTGTTTCCATGCAAGTATTTCTCTCTAATTTAATTCATCTAATGTTTTAATCCAGAGTTTCATATTAAATAAATTAAATACACAAATTTTTCATAGAAGTTTTCATAGTTTTGAGAGTTATAACTATTTAGTAACTAGTATTTTTGTTATCCTATCTGAAGGCCTGTACAAATTCAATTTGTACTCGCAACACAACTAATCATCTTTGATCAACGATTCACATTCTTCAAGACAAGGTCTCATCAGTTTTCTCTCTTGTAAACAAAGAAAGTTTACATCAAGAAAATCTCCAAGCTCCAATAGTGATTCCTCAAATGATCATTCAAGATTCTAAACCAACCCCTACATTTCAACATCATTCGTCCCAACCTCAATCTTTGATTCCAACCTTGTCACGTGACTTTCAACAGTCCCAAACTTTGTTAGGAGTACCAAATGCAAACAGACTCATGTTGAACATCTTTAATGTTTACAACAATCAAGTGCAAGCTTCTTTGCATAAAATAAAACCACCACAAAATCCCAACTTAAGTAGCAATACAACTCAAAGTGCTGCAACATGGCCACTTTGGAACCATCTCGAGGGATTATCTTATGACGCCAGATCGCAACTCTCAAGAGCTCAAGAGTTATCAAGAAGGAATCTCCCTCGTCACTATAGTAACATCTCTCTTCCCCATGACTCCCGGGGAGAAGACAATGGGCGCACATCCAAAGGAGATCTTTCTCCCGCAATCCTTGAAAAAGACGTGAATATGATTATGTCGAGCATTTCTTTATTCACTGTCGATGTAATCCATTCATCAA
Source organism: Vicia villosa (assembly GCF_029867415.1). NCBI lineage: Eukaryota > Viridiplantae > Streptophyta > Magnoliopsida > Fabales > Fabaceae > Vicia > Vicia villosa. The sequence goes on from NW_026706594.1 coordinate 2,508, forward strand.
ACATAAAATTAATTGTTGTATTCTTGTTCATGTCATATCTTCTGAAACAGTGCTCCATGTTGGACATGTGACTCCACAATAAAAGGAGGGTGAATTGTAGGGGTTTGAAAAACGATGGCTTAAAATATTATTGTTTTCATGTTTAGAGTTTAAAAACATTTTCGATAAAAATGTTTGACAGATAGTAGCGGAAAATAGAAAAGCAAAATATAAAGATATAAGGGAAAAGAGATGACAACAACAATCAAGCTTTGTCCCACTAAGTTAGGTCAGTTACATAGATCAGCTTTCGCTATAATATTCTATCAATGACCATGCTTTTATCCAAATTGATAATCTCAAGATCTTTCTTAATAACTTCTTTTATAGTCTTATAGATCTTCCTTTTCATCTAGATGTTTGACTTCTCTCCATCTAATCTACTTTCATTATCACAGAATCTATATGTCTTTTCTCTACATGTCCAAATCATCTAAGTCTATTTTCCATAATCTTTTTACTATATGTGCTACCAACAATCTCTCCAATATTCTCATTTCTAATCTTATTCTTTCTAGTTTTACCACACATCTAACACAACATCTTCATATTGTTACACTTACTTTATTTTCGTATTAATTCTAATTCTTTTTCATACAATGTCGCACGTCTTACCGTAGTCCAATAAAATTTTTCCTTCAGTTTAAACGATACCTTAGTGTCACAAAGAATCCTAGAACCTCTGAAGCCCTTATATATTCTCGTATAAAATAGAGAATAAAGACTAACTAATTAAAAAGTTTAAATAAAACTTAAAATAAAATTAAGATATTCAATTAATTATAATCATAAAAAAATTGTTATACCATCTTAAAAACTTACAATTAATTAATTATATGGTTAATAGCTATTTTGTCCCCCCTACTATAAGGGCGGATTTTGAAAAATCCTCCTTTAAAAAAAAGTTTGAATTTACCCCTAATATATGACGATTCACCTGTTTTGCCTCTCCAAAAATCCAATCATAATAAAATAATGACATGACAATATTTTTTTAATTTTTATAATAATATGGACTGTCTAGTTATTTTTTTAATATCACATGACTTTTATTTATTTCTCATTATTTAGGCTTGAATTTTTAAAATATAGTAAATAGTTTCATAAATATATCATTTATTTAGAGACATTTATTTCTATAAATATGCCTAATGTGGAATTCAAAGAGCACACTTATATACCACCAGCCTAATATCCATCCATAGAGTTATTAGTAGGAAAATGATCTGACTTTGATTTTTGATCGATACAACAAACAAGCATGTGAAAGATTGAATGAATAGTATAGTCAAAGATTGAGTAATAATTGGGTAAAAAACAAGCTCTATTTTCGGTGCACCGATTTTGAATAAAAAACAGAATATCAATTCAATCTAGCAATGTACAGTCACATGCGAGTCAGGAAGCAGAACACAAGAAAATGTAGCAGTTGCATGTGGATTGTCTTTTTGTTTTTATCTCTGTCATTTAAAAATAACAACAATGCCACATAGAGGCGCGCAGGTCCTATAAAGACAAAACAACCTCTTTGGGATTGCCCTAAATTATGTTATGACCTTTCCTATTCATTTTCAACCATTGGATATTTCATAAATGTGTGTCATAATATAGCATGTGACTATCAAAGGTATCTTAACAACCTCCCATGTGAATATCAAATCAATCTTAACAAACTTAAACGGTTGAATTATTGATTTGGAAGTTATAGTTAGTTTATTTTGAATTCAATTACTACTATTCAATCAAAAAATTTGAAAAATTATTAAAGTATATCAATCAAGTCCATGTGAAATTTGGGGAATGGATTCTCTCATGTTTAATTTTGGTTAGGTTGTATCTCAAAATCTAATTTAATATGAAAAATATGAGTCAGAGATAATGTATTTAAGAATGGAGAGATTGATGAATTAGACTATAGAGATTAAGAATATGATTTCCTTTTAAAAAAATGATATGGGCATCCTCTCTAGTTATTTTTTTAAATATTACAATGTATGTTAAAATTTGAAAAAAATAATTTTTTTTAATGTTTACTATAAGAAAAAAATTAATTTTAAATATATTGTATAATTGATATATCTGAATTATATAAAAATAATATACAATGATTATTTAATGTTTGTAAAAAAATAAAAATTATATAGTGTTACATAAATTACATCAAATAATGTGCACCTAACCAAACTAAAATACATATAAAACCATTTTGATTGTCCTTAAATAAAAATTATTGGGGCACAACAAAAAAGGAGACAAAAACATAATAGTCCATCATCCATAAAATGTGTAAGTGGTCTTCAATATTAAAACATTTAAAAGGATGACTCACCAAAATAATAGTTGAACTCTCTATCATTTTGATTTAAGCCAACTACCAAAATGATAATTTGATAACAATCAATCAAACTATTAAATGCACTCATTGTATAAAATCGTTAAATTGTTTGCTCTTTTATATGGACCATATACATGAAAACCAAACAACATTACTGTTTATTTGATTTATTTTTGTAAAATTATTGTTAGTGTTTTTAGATTTTTTTTTTGGTTATATAGTTTTTCGAATTTGAAAATAATAAAAGTTATTTAGTTTTTTTAATTTTATAAAATAATTTGAAAACAAAAATTAAAATAAATTTTATTTTTTTACTTTTGAAAATTGAGAAGAGAAAAAAATTAAGAAAAATTATGCAATTTTTATCAATGAGATATTTTTAATATTATTTAAATTTAAAATGTAAAAAAAAATGTATATGAAGAATCATCTTGCTTTATGAATACAAATGTAACAAAATCACAAATAATTTGATAAACATCTCTAGTATTTTGTTCTTATATTTTTATATTTCTTATTCTTATATTTTATTCATTTTAATCAAGAAAAATATATATAATCCTTGTATTACTATTATTTCTTTTTTATTAGTTGTATTTATTTTATGTGTTATTCAACTTAGAATTTTTTTTAAAGCAAATAAATATGTATAATTTCAAAATAAATATAATAAGATGAATGTTATTTAAATTTTAAAAATAACTAACATAATAACAACACTGTATTAAATACCTACTAAACTTATTTATTTTTTTATGAAATTAAGAATCTATAAAATTATAGAAATGACATGTTAAAATATTGGCTCTCTTTGACGATATATTTTTCAACTTATACATTATAACTTATAAGCTCGTATGACAATAAAATATTTATTTGATAACGTTATTTTCATCACGAATTTATAGCTTATTTTTTATTAGCTATTTTAACTAGCGTTTTAACTTATAGCTTATAATTTATGATTTTTCTTTTATTTTTCCCCTTATTATTTTAACGAAAATTCATTACTATTCTTTATAGTTTAATTTAATTTAAAATAAAATAATTAAATACTATTAAATATTTTTTATGTCATTTTAATTTATTAACTAATTGAACCGCTAATTTAACCAAACACTTTAATTAATTTATCAACTATAAACTATTGGTCATCAACTATAAACTATCAGTCATTAGTCATAAATTATAAGTTAACAACTAGTTTATCAATAAACCACTAGTTTTACCAAACAGAGTTGTCTCTAAATAATTGACAATAACATATATTGAATATAAATACAAATGGTCATATATATTTTAAAAATAAATTTATCAAACACGTTTTTTATTTCTAAAACAATTTTCAAAAATAAAATTACCAAAATATTTGTTTTATACTTTTTCTTACAACAATAATTATTTTAATATATAAAAATGTTAAAATAATTTATAATAAAGAAAACAAAAGTAATATTATATATATATATATATATATATATATATATATATATATATATATATATATATATATATATATATATAGATATATATATAGAGTTAAAAGGTAGTACACTGACAGTGTAAAATAATTTTACACTGTCATCCAATAGAAAATCATATATATATTGAAATGACTGTAGAATTATCTAACTATGTTGATATCTACTGATTAACTAGGAATTGTAGCTAACTTATTTAAGAGTATTAGTTCCGGGTAATAATTTGATGGATAAGGTTAATTTGTGCCCCAAATGGCACATGCTAAAAAATTATAAATAAAATATTTATTTTTAATAAATAAATAAATTATAAACTTTTAACAAAATTAATACACAATTTCAAAACTCAAAATTTTCGGTTATATTCAATTTTACATAATTAATTTGTTCAAAATGAAACACAAGTGTGTATGAGTTTCACCTTTAAAGTTTTAAAAGAAAAAAGAATAATACTTTTGGCGTGAGAAAAGTGTAAAAGCACAGTAAGTAAGATATGGATTATCCTAATCAACCAAAAGAAAAACAAAGGTAAGATTTGTTTAGCTTATAATAATTATAGATGTAACCTAAGTAAAGGATAACATAAAATAAAACAAGACCAACGTAATCTAAGGGAGTAGGGTCAATGCAGCAACAGGAAACGATGGCCTTTCATTTTCAACATTTTGAGACAATTATAACATCACAAACAAAAGCCAATAGCCGCATGATATTGTGCTTAAATTGTGTCTCTTTCTTTGTACTTAATTTCTAATTAGGTTTGCCATGTGTTGCTTTATACACCTCTTTTGTATTTGTCTTGTGTGAATCAATGACTCTTATGTGGAACAACATTGCCTTTTTATCTTTGATTCTATATTGCTTTTTATGGAACCAACCAATTCAAGGTCTTTGTTGAAATAAGCGTCATGGAATCTGATACATACCCTAAAATGGTTTTAAAATTTCTTTCATGGTTTCATGTATTCGTGAGTTTAGCTTGTCCAAATATATAGCTTCACAAAATAATTAGTGTTGTAGAAGAAAATGTCTAAGAATAATTTATTTATTCAATTAATTTTTTCTGTAATATAATCTATATTCTTTAACTATAAACTCTAGAAAATATTTTGTATTAATCTTGTTTTACTTTTCATTTTACAGTTACGCTAAATATAAATATAAATATATATATATATATATATATATATATATATATATATATATATATATATATATATATATATATATATATATATATATATATATATATATATATATATATATATATTTGTTTGTTTCTCTCATCTCTCATTTAAAAATGCTCTCACTTGATATGTTCTATATATATATATATATATATATATATATATATATATATATATATATATATATATATATATATATATATATATATATATATATATATATATATATATATATATATATATATATATATATATATATATATATATATATATATATATATATATATATATATGAAATAAAGACATCGATATATGATAAAAGTACTTTAACTAAAGTGTTTTTCTCTCTTTCATTTATATATCTTTATAAATAGGTGTAAGTTGGTAGTGATGTAATAACACACTTTACAGAGATGAAATATCGTTGATTTGCTAACAATGGCTAGATTTTATCATCGGATTTCTTTTTTCGGTTGTTGCTATCTCTCAATCATGTCCCAATCTTCCTCTCTCACCATGGAATCACATCTCCTCTTTTTAGAAAGTTGTCAAAACCCCAACCCTACTACAAATGTGGTGAATAGGGGTAATCAATTAATTGTTAAATATTTTGCTTTGGTTGTCTCAAACAACGTCTGCGATATACCTTTAAGTCAACTTCTGATCCCTTGTCTTAAAGGGGACAAACTTGTGATTACCATACTGGAGAGGAGTACAACTTGGGAGTTAAAGCCTGCAAGCATCGTCTTCATGGTAGAGAAGTTTGGTCCAAAGGGTCAACAATATCTTTAGCGGTTGCTAATCTGAAGCTCAAGCTCATGGATCTTTGGCCTTCAGTCGGACAATGGGGAATTACATCATTTTTCTTTGAATTTTCTTGTTCATCTCTTAAGGATGTTCAAAAGGTACGTTCGGTCAATTCTTGGACCATAAATCAAAGAATCCTCAAACTTTTCCCTTGGTCTAAGAACTTTGTCCCTTCTACGCTTAAACAAACTTCTGCCTAAGTTTGGAGAAGGATTTGCGGACTCTCCCAAAAGTATTGGAGACCTTGTATAATCTTTGCTATTGCGAGTAATGTGGATACTCTGATCTCCATTGGCTCTACTTCCAATCAATATTCTTTTGAAATACCTTTTGGTCATTTTGTGCAAGTTTTGGTTGATTCAGATTTAACAAAAGAATTCAGCTATAAAATCTTAGTGGAACGAGTGGATTTTGCTTTTTTTTTTCAACATTGAATATAAAAAAAATTCGGATTATTGCTCTTTTTGCTCTTGCATTGGTCATTCCTTAAGCAATTGTAAAAGAAATGATCAATCTCATGGGAAAGATTAGGTTTAGAAAACAACTAAACCCACATATGTTCCTGTGGGGAAAAATCTGCACTTGAAGAAGGAAATAACATTATTCTAGAGCCCGTGACCCAAGTTAATACTGAAACAGATCAAGTTTTAAACACAACAGAAGTTGAGAACAAATTCGTTATGGATCATGGAGATAATATTCAACCAAGAGAATGCTTTGCTAGTGAGTTCATTGAAGCTACTCAAGTATAATGACTCTTGAAACTCAAGTAATGATAAAGTTTCAGAAAGATCAAGTGAAAGATTTCTTGGAACAATCTTGGACAAACATAGCAGATTTCACTAAGATAAATACAAAAATGTATAATAAATACATTTTAATTATATTGTTTTTCTCTCTTTTATTACATATTTTTTTAATTTGTGTGAGTTATTTAATTAAATCATTTATTTATTTTATTGAAGATAATTTATTAAATAAAAAAATAAAAAGAATGAGTGAGCATAAAACTTAATCTATTAAAAATTTTTAAAAAAAAAGGTAGTTGGACATACCCAACTTATCTCTTAAAAAAACATTTTAAAGTACAAATAAGAAGTGAATTCCACCAAGTGTCATAATCAACCAAAAAAATCTTACATTGATTAATTTATGTGCACATGCATTTCCCTCTTTGAAAGTGTGAGATATCATGAATTTAAAAGAGCATATAGTGTGTAAAATATTTTTCCATTTAATTAAGAAGTGTCTCCACCATACAACTTACATTTAATTAGACTAATGTGTTGACCAAAATTCTGACCATATTCTTGAAGAAGATGGTTAATGACTTAAGCATTTTTTGGTAGCTTTTCAAAATATCATAAGGTCACATGCAAAAAAAAAGTGTGGCTAGGAATTATTGTCTTACCAACTGATATCCATGTCAACTTACCCTGATCCCCCAACATAGATAATTGTTTAGTAAGTGTTTCTTCAGAAATACACAAAAGTAATGGAGATAGAGGATCTTTTTGTCTTACTTATCTAGAGCATGAAAAAATCATGCAATTTTCCATTATCATGATTGATAGTTTGGCTTAGCGTAGAATGGTAAGTATTCAATCACGAAAAATTGATCAAAACCAAATTGAACAAGAATTTTAATAAGATAGTGTCAATCTAAAGTAACAAAGGCTTTTTTGATGTCTTCTATCTTCAAAGTCATATTACTTCCAAAGGATTTCTTATCCAACATAATAGTGACTTATGAAGTAATCATAATGCACTCGTAAATATGTTTGCTCCTAATGAAGCCTCTTTGATGTCCTGAAACAGTTTTAGAAGCAAACAGGGACAACCTGTCTGCAATGATCTTAGTGATGATTTTGAATTGAAAATTTGCAAGTGCAAGAGTTTTTTATTGCTATATATAATCTCCTCCATGTATTTCAAGTATCAAAGTCACATTAATTGAATTTATATTATGAAGGATTCAACCTTGTTCAAAGAATTGATTCATTAAATTGATCACATCAATCCTTATTATATCTCAATAGGCTTTGGAAAATCCTCAAAACCATCTGGGCCTGGAGTAGAATTATCATCCTTGTTATGGACTCCATTCTTAGTTTCCTCTGGCTAAGGCATTCTAGTGAGATATTCATTATTCACATGAGTTATAAGTTATAGAATAGTTCCATCCACCATATGAGCATAACTTCAATTGTTTTCTTAGCTAAATAATCTTTTGTAGAAGTTAATAACATGATTATATAATTTGATTCTCTACTCTAAAAATATGGTTCCATGTCTCTGTCTAGTGATTTTGTTACTAGCATACCTCAATTTGTTAGTGTTGTGAAAAAACTTTATATTCATAGCTTCATCCTTAAACCACTTATATCTTACATCGTTCCTCTAAAACTGGTCTTGCATATGCATTGCTTTATCTAACATAAGTTGGGTCCTCTAATCCAAGATCATCATTGTAACATCCACCATTAATCAAAATGTGTATCGTGTTAAATTCGTTAGTAGCTTGAGTGGCTTTAAGATGAATATTTCAAATATCTATTTGTTCCATTTCTTAATAATACGTTTAAGAGACCTCAACGTATGAGATAAAACAAACATAGGGCAATGGACCATACCAATATTACGATTATCAATAATGAATTATCTGCATCTATTATCTAGAGTCCAAAACTTCATAAATTTGAATTTCCTAGCCGAATCAAACCTGCATTTGCCACAACGGAGAAGAACAGGGTAATGGTCTGAGTGATTCTTGATCAAAGTGGAGCAATTTACTATGTTTCAGTTATCTAGACAATTCTGATTACAAATGGTTTTGTCAAGCATAATCAAATAGTAAGCACCAATTTTCCTCCCATTGTTCCAAGTGTAATACCTATCATCAATGTTTGTTGGACATGAGACTCTATACACAAGAGGGGGTGAATTATGGAGGTTTAAAAATCATTGATTTAAAACAAGATCATTTTCAAAATCACAATTTGAAAAGATTTTATAAAACGTTAATAAATATGCAACAAAACTTCAAAGTAAAGAAATTAAATGGAAAATAAAAGAGACAAGAGAAGAGAGATGACACCAGAGATTTATAGATGTTCAGTCTCATGAAGTAACCTAATCCTCTTCCAAAGAATTGATCTTGAGAGTATCCACTATTGCTTAAGAGATTTTAGAAGGTTAAGCCAACAAACACCCTTATATAAGGAAATAAAGTTTTTAGGATATCTTTTAACCAAACAACGAACAAGACTTGAAACTCTTAGTCTCTAAACCAAACAACGAAAAGACTTGAAGCAGTTAGTCTTCACACGAAATAGAGATTTTGCACAGGCTGATCTCAAACCAATATGAAGTTTTGAGTTGGCTATCCTCCAAACTGAATATGGTTTAATACGGGATGAGCATGAACCCAATTGTGATTTATACCAAGATGATCTCAAACCCACTGAGCTTTTATATCGGGCTGAACTCAAAAATCGGGTGAGATTTTACACCATGTTAATTTTGAACCATGGAGATTTTAATTGGGATGAGCTCAAGAACTATTATGAATATTTTTCACTAGTTGATCTTCACGAATACAAAAGAAATATTTTTCACAGGTGGAGCTCACAAACCAAGCGGAGACTGAGACTAATCCCCCAAATACAAATAAGAGCTTTTTAAGTAGTTTAATCTCAACCAAAATAATCACTTTCTAAAGAAGAATAATTTACTCAAGAGAAATAATGTACTCTTGGTAAATTTACAATTATACTTTCTCCTAGAACACTATTATTAGTAAGACTCAAGAACACTCTTAAAACATTATGTGAAAAAATAAGAATGAATTAGATAGGTGATAAGAAAAGTGAAACTTGAGGTGTTTCATGTTTTTTGGATGTTTTGAAATGATAGAGAAACTCTCTATTTATAGGCTAAGAAATGGTGTAAATTTGGAAATAATCCATGAGCCAAATAAATGACGTAATCGATTATGCTAATCGATTAGGTAGTGTAAATAATTGATTAACATGGCTCAATTTGAAAGGTTTAGATATAATCAGTGTTTTAAAAACCGGACCGGACATCAAACCGGTGAGGGTACTGGGTCACTGGTTTATTGGTCGAACCACTGGGTCACTGGTCGAACCGCATGACTAAACCGGGTTAAACCGGATAACTCGGTTGAATAGACCGGTCATTATAACAAAATTATATAGGTGTAAAATCTGTCGAACCTGATGATTCAGTCCCTACAAAATATAACTAGTACTTAATTTTTTTTAAAACATCATATTATAAAAAAAAAATCACAAATTCATAATTTAAATTCAAATTTTACACATAAGTATCACACACAATCAAATAGTACATAATTATAAAATATAAGCAAAAGTTTAATCGCAACATAATTTAATTGAATAATTTATAACAATATAATTTCATTGTCTACTAAATTTAATTTCAATAAAAGAAAAATTGTTTCAATGTAGGGATCTCCTTCTTCAATATCAAAATTATCGGTAACAAAATCAACCGCATCTACAACCATTTTTTTATTTTTTATTTATTTTATTTTTTATTTAATTTTTAATTAAAATAGTCAAAATGACATTGTTTTAATTTTTAAAAATAAAACAAATTAAAAAAATTAAAAAATGCATTTAAACCACCGGTTCACAAAAATCGCCGGTTTTCCCGGTTTTAGCGGTTTACATCGGTTTTGACCGGTTCACACCGGTTCAATGACATTCCCGATCCCGCTATTGAACCAGACCGGTTACCTGGCCGGTTCCCGGTTCGACCGGTCCGACCGGCCGGTCCGGTCCGGTTTTTAAAACACTGGATATAATGTTGTTACCAATCATTAGAGATGGTCATAATTTATTATAGACTCGATTAGGAATCATATAATCGATTAGGCTATAAATCCAATCAATTAGACAGTTTAGGAAAAATTTCCTAATTAGGCAGTCAACCCCTAATCATCTAACTTGGCTTTAAAAACATTTTTTGTGTTTTTAATTGAAAAATGAGAGGCGTCTCAAAGTTGTTATCATATGTGTGATTTAGCCATAATACTTATCAAAATGACTTTGTGTCATAGCAATACACTAATCACTCAAACGAACACGATAAAACAAGCTTTCACACTTCCTCTCTCTCATACTCCGAAGCTTCAATTCTTCTTGATGAGGCTTGAGATATTACGAAGTTCATTACCGTCATTTGAGAGTTTAAATTTTGAACCAGTTGTGATCAATATTTAGCTTGATTTGTGAGGATAACTTGATCAACCATCTTGTGCATCTTTGATTTCTTGATCTATCTTTAACATTTACTTGGATTCAAGTTTTTTCATCATCAAAACCATGTATTCATGAAGACTAAGCCTCAAATCCATGTCATTATCAAAATTGAGAATCAAATGATTGGCTTGCATCTTACTATACATAAGTATCATTATCTTGGATCACTTATTGATTATACTTGCAAGCACATAGATCCGTAGTGTCAAGATTCCGAAGATTATTCTGTGAAAGGTGTGTGTGGGCACATAATGAAATTGCATAAAGTTTCATCTCAACTTAAGAAACTATAGGTTGATATGTTTGAGTCCTTTTTGGTACACTACATTATGAACTCTCTTCCAGTTAAGTATGGTCTTTCAAGATTTCGTACAATGCACGTAAGGACAAAAGGTCAATCAATAAACTGATGACCATGTGTGTTAAGAAAGAAGAAATGCTTGTGGTAAAACTGTGAGAGAGTGCATTACTGACAACTACTCGCGAGAAGAATAAAACTATCAAGACCGACAAGTCTCAATAAAACCATAAAGTAAATTCAACATACCATCTCAAAGTGATATTAGGAAGAAGACAGAGTGTTTTTTATGTAAAAAAGGGGGAGGATACATGAAGAAGCAATACCCTAGATTCAAGAATGGCTTGAGAATAAAGGTAATTTATTTTCATTTGTTTGTTATGAATCTAATATGACTGGTGTTAATATTGACAATGTGTGGATTGATTATGGATCTACAATCCATATAAATCTTACAAGGTACGAAAAATCTAAAAGTGCCATTAGAACGAGGCAAATTTTCGTGTTAGGAAAGAGGATGGGCTCACATGTGGAGGCTATTAAAATTAAAAAGGACCTTTTATGTACCAACTTTCTCACGAAACTTGATTTCAGTTTCTAGACTTGTAGCTTTTGTATATTGCTTTAATTTTGATTACCGAAATAAAATAATAAAATGCCCTTTCTAAAATATTTCATGTCTACTAAAAACACTCTCTTAATACTCAATTCTATGCTTACAAGCTTCAAGAGTGAGAAAAATAACTTGGCAAACAATTAAGTAACAATCAGTATACCACATGGTATCAAAAGATACACTGGTGACTTAAAACACAAGAGACTCTCAAAACCCAAGACTCTAAGCTTCCCTTAATTTTACAATTGTGAACGACTTGATTACATTAGGTTTAGGTATCCCTTTAAATATTATTCAGCAGTCCACGGACTTCGAAATCTTCACCCAAATATTACTAGATCCATAAGCTGAAAGCCCACTTATGCGGAGAATCTCCTTAAATCTTGGAACAAAACCCTAAGTTTCCTAAATTATCCAATTTTAGAAAATTATGTACAGTTGGAGATCAAATCACTTGTTCCAGATTAAACCTTCTTGACCTATGAAAATGATTGAGATATATCCAAAAGAAATATCACAAAATCAATTCAAATTTGTCAAGATTAAAAATAGCTTGTACTTATATTCTGGTTCAGCATGTCACAACATCTGTCAGAATATTTGTCTTCAAAGCAACCTTCACATTCTGTTGTATCAGCTAGATCAAGATGTTATGACATCTTCCACAATATCTGCCATAAACCATATTTTAGAAAAAAAAATTGCCAATCCTAAAATCATGGTACTAACAATAGTGTTGTAGTTACAAATGTGACACCACAAAGGCAAGAAGTAGATTCAGGGGGAAAAAGTATAATGGAAGAAGAACATCATCATCATGAGCCAGGTAGAACATTTGTTAAAGAAGTGAAAACAATGATATATGAGGTTAATTTGGAGGAAGATCCTCATGCACCAGGAAGTAGAATTGAAGCATATGTTCCACCCAATTATCAAATCAAGGTTACTGATCCAACTGGGACATGTAATTAATTAACTTAATGGTGGTTAACTAATAACAATGTTAACTATGTCGAATTTTTAATGTTTTACTTATGGCTAATTTTATAATAGGTGATGCAGAAATTGATACTACTCTAATTCAAAAATTATTGACATAATGAGTATACAAAATGAGCAAAAAATTGTTGCAACAATTTGTGAAACACAATAACCTTTACCTTGTGTTGGAATTCACAACCAATTTCCACCAGTGCCTTCTAGAGAAACCAAAACACCTTATCCATCATCAACTATAACACATGACCAAAATTTACCACAACAATCTTCTGAGATCAAAGCTCAATACCCCAAAAACCATGATCAATTCACACCAGTTTTTAATACTTCGACAAAAACTCAACATCCTGCTCATGACCAAAACCTGCCATATTTTTCTAATGTAACTAAAACTCAATATCCTTCTTCTGTTACAAGCCATGATCATTTCTCAACACAGTTACTACCAACTAAACATAAACCTCAACACCATTTTGAAATAAGTCATGACCAAAATTTACCTCAATATTCCAATTCAACAAAAACTACATCAAACTTGCTACCAATTGAGCCTGAATTTCAATACTCTTCTGTCACATGCCGTGACCAATATCTACCACAGGAAACTCGATACCCTTCTGCTACAAGTCATGATCAGTTTAAACAAGAGTTGTTAGCAAATGATCCTAAACCTTAACATTCTTCTGCCACAAGTCATCACACACATCTGCCACCATATTCTGGCACAATAGAATATGGATACCCATCTATTGGCTATCATATTCAATTTAAACTAGAATTACCAATTGAACATATACCACAACACCTTTTTAACACCAGCCATGAACAATCTTTGCCATAATATTCTAGTGTAATTGAGCCTACACTTCAACACCAATCTGTTACAAGCTTGCCACAACATTCAAGTGAAATAAAGACTCAGTATGAACAATCTTTACCACAATATTCTAGTGTAGCTGAGCCTAAACTTCAACATCAATATGTTACAAGCTTGCCACAACATTCAAGTCAAATGTTATAGGGCATTTTTTTAGCCAAAGTGTATTTTTTTTAGTTTTATTTTGATTAAGAGTGTTTTATTAGACATGGAGTATTTTAAAAAGAACATTTTATTATTTTATTTCAGTAATATAAATATAAGCTTTTTTTAATATTTTAATTTTATTTTTATGGAAATATAATATTTGAGAAAGCAATTTTTTCTATCACACTAAATTTACACTCATTTTAAATTTAATGGGAGTAATAAAGATTTTATTATAATAATATTTTGAATTTATACCCATTTTAAAAAAAATAGGGTGTCTATTGTCATGTGCTAATACTTAAAATGACACTTTATTTATATAATTGTCACTGTGTTTCTTATTTACACCTGTTTTTAGTATAACGGGTATGAATTTTAAAATTATATTATTCTTTTTGTACTAGTGACGTTTCTATTTCTTAAGGAATATATATGATGACCCAATTTAGGACAACTAGATGTATGACTCGTGCGTTGATTAAGTATATTTGATTAAGTATAGTTAATTATAATCATATGATTAAATATGCTTTAAAATTATGTTAAGTATAAAATACAATTTAATAGTATGACAAATCTTAATAAATTATACATGAAAAGATTTCAATATTTTCTTTTAATTAGAAATATATGTCATATTTACGTGAATAATGCAATATTATAAAAAGTATTATATCAAATTATTTATATATATTATTTGTGATTAATCATTAAATTTATAATACATATAAGAGTTGATCAATCTAAATTTCAATTATTAATTTAGTGTTAAGTCTATAATTTACAAAACCTAAGAATTTTTTACTCAATATCAAGTCCGAAAAAAGTTTTAAATTATATATTCTCTAAAAAATTACTTTTTTAAAATCATATTTTATCTTACCATATTGATTTTTTCTTCAGTGTTTCTATGTTAATCAAGTAACTTCATTCATATTTTTATGATTTATTTATTGTAGTGGACGAAATATGTTGTGACCTAATTAATGAATTAGTTATTTCCTGGGGTATATAAACTATTATTTATTACGGGTCAATGTATATCATTAATTAATCGAAAAACTTTATATAATCATCTCAATAAAATAATTATCTTCATATCGATAATTAAGTTAAAGAAAAAATATTTTGAAAATTAAAATAAAACTTTAAACTGTTTTTTTTCTTCCAATTTTATAGACATTGATGATTCTAAAACTTATTAATTTAAGTTATTAATTTTTTAGCCAAGCTATGTTTATTTCTTTATTAAATAGTGATATTTAGATTCTTAAATATAATTTTATGATAAAAATTTAGATTAGTCCTCATATTTCTTTTCCATTTAACAAAATATATCAATTATTCATAATACATATTACTTAAATATTATATAACTAAATCATTACATAACTCTAAAATAATTTAGTAACTTACAACTAAATCAATTATGACTTACAACTAAATTTTATTTTTATAGATAATTATTTAATTTTAAAGGATATTTAGAGATAGTTAATAATTATTATCATATTAATACAAATAAAAACAACAATAAAAAAATTTAAAAATAATAATAACAAATAAAAATAATATAATTTATAGGATTCAATTGGTGTATAAAATAAAATAGAAACCATACATATTATTCATATAAAATTTTATTCTTATTATTATGTATTTATTAGTATTATTTATTCTTAATAGGGTCAAATTAGTAAATAATTCATTAGGGTTTTTGCTAAGAATTGTTACCATGATGACACGTGGATAGAGTTTTCATCATGACAACCTTCCATATTGAAAGAATGCAATATTTTAATGTTTATAATTTGGTTATTAGTAATTAGTAATAACCCGCGCCATAAGTTTTGAGATTTTTGGTTTTTTTAAGGGTCTCAAATTTAATGATAGTGAATCGACTAATCTGGTTTTGTGGTTCAAAGGGACGACTTACTGGCCAAGTCTTGTTTCTACCAAGAATCGAACTCGGGTAGTACCCGAACGATTCGTCCTTAGCAGAAGCTCCTTTCCCACCAGATCCCAAGTACTTGGTTATAAATATATGATTTCTTAAGCAAACATGTTGCTTAAGAAACTATTCATTAAATTTAATTACCACAAGGATGATAATATTAGCCTTTAGAAGAACTATAGCTATGATTCATGTGTCTATTTCTTAAGCAAGGTATATGATGACTCAATTTTGGCCAATAATTACATCATATAAATCTAGTAGGAGAATATACTATTATGAGCGCAGATTCATTTTAGTCCCTCACAAAAATTACAGAGTCTAAATTGATCCCCAAGAAAAAAAACTCCATATTTAATCCCTTGCAAATTTTAACTGAGACAAATTAGTTATTCTCTTAATATTTTTCTCAAACCGGTTCTTTTTTCTATTTTTGAACTATGATTGGACTGCCATGTGTAATAATTTTGTTGACGTGGACTTATTATTTTTTATTTGGCTAAATTACAGTTTTGGTCTCCCTATTTTTGTGTTTTCACAATTTTGGTCCCCCTATTTTATTTTTAAACACTTTTGGTCTCTCGTCCTCACGTTGGCTACAAAAAACGCTTATGTGGTACATTATAAAAAAAAAAACTTTTTTTGGTCTCTCAACCTCATTTTTGGTCCCATATCCCCACTTGAGAGAGAATGAACTACCTATTTTAAAAAGTGACACATAAATGTTTTTTTTAAGCCAAAAGAGGAATGAGGGACCAAAAGTGTTTAAAAACAAAATAGAGGGACTAAAATCGTGAAAACACTAAAATAGGGGAACCAAAACTGTAATTTAGCCTTTTTAATTATTTTTAAATCCATGTAATATTCCTTTTCTTATTTATTTATTTATTTTAATTTTATTTAGTTATCAAAGAAAGCTGAAAAAAATTAAAATTTTACATTAAGCAACATTTAACTAAGGACCTCTTGGTCATGAAGCGATCTTCTCTACTACTAATCTAATGTATTTTCATGTTTTAACTTACAAATATTAATTATATAAATATATATTTTATTATTTTTCAATTATTAGCAACACTTAATATATTTTAATAATAAATCTTCAACTAAAATTCACACCCACTAAAACCATATTTAAATATTTTTTAAAACCATTTTATATAAATTAAAATTAATTTAATAAAATCTAAAATAAAATCATACGTTTAAATAATTTATAAAACACATCCAAATATATTCAAATACTATTAAAATGTATTTGAATTCAAACAATGTAATTTAAATGTGATTTCTCATGTCATCCAAACATATTTACAAATTAGCATATTTACAAATTAAAAAATAATTTTAAATTGTTATTTAAATGCGTTTGAATAATATCTCAATTTGATTTTAATGGATATGAATTTTATTTATAGATTTATTATCAAAATGTATCATTGTTTCTTAAAAATCACATATCTATAAATAAATTTATATTTAATAAGAATGAGTTTGAAATATATATATAAATGTGATTTTAGTGGGTGTAAATTATTTAAACGTGTGAGTTTTTTTTTGAGGTTATTATAAATTAATTTTAATTTGTATAAAATGGTTTTAAAAAATATTTAAATGTGATTGTAGTGGGTGTCAATTTTATTTAAAAATTATTATTAAAATATAGTAAGTATTTCTAATAATTAAAAAAAATATGATTGATATATTTGTTATTTGTAAGTTAAAATATGAAAAATACATTAGTTTAGTTTAGTTGTAGAGTATCTTGTCTAATAACTAAGAGGTCTATAGTTCAGCTCTTACTTCATTCAAAATTTTGATTTTTTAATAACAATTTCACGTCAACAAAATATTATTAAGAGAAAGACTAATTTATCTCGGTTAAATTTTGTTAGGGATTAAATATCGACTTTTTTTTCTTCGAATCAATTTGAACTCTCTAATTTTTGTGAGAGACTAAATTGGATATTCACTCTAACATTATAATATTTATAAATTGATTATTAGTAGTAACCCTCATTTAAGTGGTCCATAGGTATAGAGACTTTTGTATTTTTTAAAGGTCTATAGTTTAATGGCCATTATATTGGATAGTAATGATGTTTTAATGGTCATTATATAGGGTGGGAGGAAAAAACCATTTATTTTATTTGGACCAAAAATAAATATATTATGATTTATTCATTAAGTTTAATTGTCACATTACATATATACTTACGAAACTAGACATGTCGTAATTCATGGATGATAATAATCACTTTTAGAAGAATTATCACTATGATTCACGTGTCTATTTTTTAAGAAAGATATACGATGACTCCTATGCACCAAGTGAAATAATGTAATACACCCTCCATTCTCTTTTATAAACAAATTTAACTTTTTACCTTCATTCAATAAATGATGTATTTAAATTATATATACACTAGATACATCATTTATTGAATGAATCTAAAAAGTTAAATTTTACTTATAATAAGAAATGGAGGGAGTGTTTTAATGTTTATAATTTGGTTATTTGTAATAACCTGCATTTAAGTGGTCCCATAGGTTTTGAGATTTTTGGTTTTTTAAGGGTCTCAAGTTTAATGGTTGTTATATTGGATGGTAATGACTTTTTAATTGATATATTAGGTGGAACAGGTCCACCGTTTGTTTTGCCTTTTTAAAAAAAAAAATTTTCTAAAGTTACATAATTTTGTGTAAAAAAATTTATAAAGAAACTTTTTCTAAAAGTTTAAAATGAAAATTTGGTTTGAATAGTTATTCTTAAAATGTTATTTTAGGTATTTCATCTATTTAGTGAAACTTTTTTTGGATATCAAAATCTTTAAAAATCACTTAATTTTGAAGCTATTTCAAATAAATTTTCATAAAAATCATTTTTGAAATATAAATTTTTGAAAAATTTATAATTTTGACTAGGTTTTGGTCTTCAATAATTTATGTTCATGTTACAAGATATCAAAATTAGTGTTTCATTTTTAAAAAAAAAACTAGTATAAAAAACTTATAATATTTTGGAAAACAAGTTTGTAAAATCTATTTTTAAAAGGGTTAAATATATAAACCCCCTCTGCAATGTTAGTGAATTCAGGTTTTAGCCTCTCGTAAAGTTTTTTTTAAACAACCCTCATAATATCTAGATTCCCCGTCAGATACAACCCTGACTGCCACGTTACAGCAAAGATTCTCTTTAACTGCCGATGTGTCAGTCCACATGGTAATTTTTTTATTTTTAAATTAATTTTTAATCCACATTGAATTTTTTTATATTTTATTTACTTTTTAAAATATTTTTTATTAATATTTATTTATAAATTAATTGTTAAAACACTAACTTGGAGTTTTTTGGCCTTTATCTTTTCATAGAGCCCAATACTACAAGTTTAAAAACTATTGTGTAAAACAAGTATATAAACTCTATCATTTGATAAAAAACTGCCGATGTGGGACTCATACTAATGGACACAAGAAATCAGCAACGGCTAGAGCTAGTTCGGAGAACAACAATGATATTACTGTTTTTTTATCGTGTGTGTTCATTTGTATTTGTAACGATATGCTAATTGTCGTTTAACAGATAAATGTCAGGATTAAAATTGTTTCTGGATCACCTTGTGGAGCAGTGGCTGTCGAAGCTAAGAAAGTACAAGCCAAATGGGTTGTATTAGATAAGTAATAGCTTATACCGTGTCAGAATTCATAAACGAAATTGATGTGTTTTCATTTTCGGTATTTTTGTGATCTAAATTATGGTATTGCTTACTTTACATACATCTCAAGTATGAAGAAAAACAATGCATGGAAGAGTTGCAATGTAACATTGCGGTTATGAAGGGTTCACAACCTAAGACACTTCGCTTGAATTTGGTTGGATCACAAAAGAAGGATCATGAAGAAACGTGTCAATTACCTTCTGAGCAGCATGAGATGCCTGGAAAATAATCCAACAGGAAAAATGGTTCTTTGAATTCCACGTTAGGAGCTTGTGACAGGACAGTAGTGTCTTACGAAGTGGGTAAGTTAAATGACGCTTTTACCTAATCTATTATGTGTCTTAAATATTGTTAATGAGAAATATCATCTGAGAGATTTGGATAATAAACAGGCACGACCACTGTTAGAAGAGTATGCTATTGAAGAACTGATTGATCCAAGGTTGGGAAGTCATTATTCCGAATAAGAGGTCTCTTGCATGCTACATGCAGCATCCTTATGCATAAGGCGAGATCCTTATTCTAGACCACGCATGTCACAGGTAAGAAAACAGATAAACTTTAACCATACCTTTATTATTTGACACGTGGGAAAACAATGGCTTTATAGTACTATATTGTGGCATACAGTATCACTATTGTTCTCTTTCATTGATTTGTATAATTTGGATAATTTGGTCTCTTACAAATGATGTTTATGATATGTTGTTGTAATGCCAAGGAGTCCCACATCGACTAGTAATACAAACATGTTAGTGTTTATAAACAAACTCACTTATGGGTTAGTAAATTCAAAACATGTTGAGTAAATGAGTTTGTCTTGCAGTAAGAATTTGCTAAGGCCCAAATAATATTTTGATAAAAAAATAAATAGTTAATTTAAAAAAACATAAAAAATATTTATTACAAAAAAGTAAAAAAAAAATATAAAAAAGTAAAAAAAACAATAAAAAAAATTAAGTATTCCACGTGGCTATAAAAGATTTAATAAAAAATAAAATAAAAATCCAACTGGACTGCCAAGTCACTTAAAATTAGAATCTCATACAATCAGGGGCTATAGCGAGGGAATCTAGATATTACGAGGGTTGTTTTAAAAAAAAACTTTACGAAGAACTAAAACCTGAATTCGCTAACATTACAGAGGGTTTATATATTTAACCCTTTTTTAAAATACAAAGAAAAAAAACCTATTTCTAAAAATACCAAAAAAAAAATCTATTTTTAAAAAGTTAAAACAAACAGTCCCAACAATTCATTTATTGTATTTGGAACAAAAATAAATATATGATATCTTAAGAAATTAAATATTTATTGTATTTGGAACAAAATTAAATATATGATTTCTAAGAAACTAAACATGTTGGTTAAGAAATTATCTATTATAGGCTTAGGCCCTCTGCAATACCAAAAAAAAAAAACTATATATTAAGTTTATTTACCATATTACGTATATAACTAAGAAACTAAACATGTTGTATGTAATACGAGGATTAACATGTCTATTAGTAATAAGTAATATCCCTCATTTAAGTGGTCCATAGGTATTGATATTTTTTAAAGGTCCATAGTTTAATGATAATTTTATTGGGTGGTAATGATCTTTTAATAGTGATTAAATGGGTGGCAAAAAACCATTTATTTTATTTGGACCAAAAATAAATATATTAAGAGTTATTCATTGATTTTTTTTTTGGTATTAAGAGTTATTTATTGATTTTAATTGTCACATTTCATATATACTTACGAAACTAGACGTGTGGTAATTCATGGATGATAATACTCACATTTAGACGAACGATCATTATGATTCACGTGTCTATTTCTTAAGAAAGGTATATGATGACTCAATTTATAACAATAATTTGATCCAATGCACTAAGTGGGAGAATGTAATATTATAACGTTTATAAAATGATTATTAGTAATGACCCGTATTTAAGTTATCCATAGTTTATGAAGAAAGGATACTCCATTTTAGAAAAATTACTAGTACCAGGTACGTAACAGTACATGTATGGAACGTATCGAGACCATACCTTTTTTTTAAGTCTGACTCTAGCATATACATATTGGGTACGCAAGCCCAATTTTTTCCAGATATATCGTATAGTTTTGGCCTATTTTTTAATGGGTAGAAATTAGGTCATATGTTTTATTTATAAATGAAAAAGTGAAAGAAAAGTCAATTTTTAATCACTCCCTTCTCTACTTTAATATTTTGTTGTAATTTTAAATAATATAAATTTTATTGTTATTTTTAAAATTGCATTTTAAAAAATTATACTACCGTACTCGTACTTTACTTTTTTCTAAAAATATTATGTTTCGTACCACTATCTGCAGCGGGTATGTATTTTCAACATAGTCCATAGGTTTTAAGATTTTTAACGTTTTAAAGTCTCGAGTTTACTGGTCATTATATTGGATGATATTCTGGATCGACCAATAGGCCTAACTGACCAATGCCTAATCCATCTCAAGCTCACTCTACTCGACCCAAAATATAAAAATAATCCGCACAGTAGGATAAGGTACACAATCTCTGGTTTCCAATTTCACTTTACTCATCTTGAATCTTGAATTGACTTGGGCGTTGGAGTGCTAACCATGCAGGTCCATCCCATTCCACTCTAAAGGAGATTGGAGCCATCATTCAAGACCAAGATCAATAATTATTCACCTATCATTATTTCTTGTTCCTTCGTGAAGTTGGAACATTCATTTCTAGTTCCCAAAAGGAACAATGGCACCGTATGTAGAAAACAACTTTTGATTCCTGCATTTTCCTTGAAAATCATGTTTGCTTCATAAACACTATCGAGCAAAATCAAAAGTTCTAGACATTGATTTTTGCGGTTCAGATCCAGATCTCTGAATTACTAATTTAAAACCTCCTAATGTAATTGAATCAAAGGGAAATCAACTTCTGATTCTTACGTTTTCTGCGAATTCGTGTTTGTTCCCTGTTCGCAGTTTCCTACTACCTCGTAATCATAAAGTGTTCGAAAGTAGAGACTGAGATTCGTCAACCATCATTTTCTTCCTATACAATAGGAATCCAATTCTCGTGTCTCCTTGAGAACTCTGCAGAAAAGCAAAGGACGACTCTTAGATCCATATTTAGGGTTGCATTGGGGGTCAAAAGGTGATGTTTACGAAGATCGGGAGTGTAAGAAGAAAGATATCTTTGATTTCAGTTGCAAGGAGACCGGTCGATAGCAACATCCAACCGCCAAAATACATCACCGTTCCAAACTAAATACTTGAAAAACTTGTCAAGGAACATCGTCCACACTTTTGGATCCGAGGAAAGCCAAAGTCACCATCGGCGGACCCGAATTTGCTTTAGGTAAATATCCACTTTGGAGGTAGAAATATGTCATGGAATCTAAACCCCAAAAATTAAGAAGATCCCTGCCAAAATGTTGGACAGAGTAATTTGAAGAGCCCAAAAGATCAATGGCATGCATCTTGCCACGTCTCTGAAACCGATTATCCAACATAGGCCGACAAACAAATACAATATAAGACACCTCGGCACACCTCTAACTAAAGAAATGTGACAGAGTGTGTACTTAACATCTAAATCTAGGAGAAAGGAAACGACCAAAGACCTTGAACCCCCGTCCGGTCACTCTGAGGTCACCGATGAAGGTTATCTACCTCATCGGTTTTTATATATTTATTTGTAACAAGTTCAATTCAATACTAATATATATATATATATATATATATATATATATATATATATATATATATATATATATATATATATATATATATATATATGCTTTCTTTGTTGTGTGCTTCTTTGTCTCTTTCTCCTAGAATGTCTAGAATAGAAGAACAAAAATAAAGTGTATGAATATGTTTCCGATACGGATTCAATGCACTTATGCGATTTCGGTATGACTTATGCGTGTCCGAGCTCATTGTGTTTTTGATACAAATTTAACACACTTTTATGATTATGATACAGCCTAAACACATTTTGTACCCTAATGTGTATCTGATATACTCTTATGTGGTCTATGTGATTCTGATACGACTTAAGGACATTCCATATCCAACTGCATGTCCGATATAAACTTAACATAATTTGTCTATTTTGATACGATTTAAACGCACACCACGCATTTGAGCCCTATTAAACGCATCTTTGCATAGTTAGAGCACCCCCACTAGAATCTAGCCAAGTCTAGGGAGTAGGTGCTAGAGTCTAGAGACACCCACCTCGATCCGAGCTAGGCCTCAAGGGTAGGGATGGGGGACAATATAAATTATGACAACATAACCTTGACTTCGCTGGTCCCAGGCATTGCCCGGGAAAAGCAAGCAAATCGCCGAATACGATATATATATTGTTATATTTGTGGAAGTCCTAAATTATGGCGCCCTCTCCCAAGAGTCGTGTCGCCCGGGTGATGATCTAAATACTCGCCCAGAGGTAAACTTGACGTGTAAGTCAAGAAAGAAGGTGTCTTCACTAACTCCTAAAATATAGGTGGTCAATAAATTTCCTTGATAGGAAGGGATTGGTTGACGCTACTAAGGGTGACTTTAAACCTAAGTCCTAGAGACCTTTATAAATATATCTCTCCTAAAGGGGAGAAGAGACATACCCTAAGTCATACACATTTTTTACACCTTAAAAAGCACAACACACACCAAGCTCTTAACACCCCGATAGATGGTAACCATACACTTGCTCCCAAGCAACACCGGTCATCAACAGAGCCTCTTAAGTCACGTGAGCAAGACTCATAAACTACCTCAAAACACTCGCGTACAGGGCTTCCCACCATTATGGACAAGTCTTAACCACTATATCATGTTATAAACTACTAAGGCATATGGGTCTCACTGCCCTTAAAGGGGGAACATGCACACTTGTACTTTTTGACTAGTGTAGTGACGCCGACCATTGGGATCCCTATAAAACTAACTTGGACCACACCCTTTCTCATTACCATCACCCTTTCCACTGCCCTTCACTCATACGTTTAACCACCCTCGGCTATGGTTAACAAGAGAGCTTCATGCCCTACACCGAAAGGTACCAACAAACGAGACGTCATATTATCCCACCTTATATTTGCCCGCCAATGTATAATTGGATGACCGACTTTTTCAAGGATGTAACTTGAGGACAACTGTTGACACCTTTGGAACATGTAATTACTTTTGTGAGATCTCTACCGAGGTGCTTTTTAATCACCATAATACAACATTCTAACTTCCATCTTACTTTTGAATGGATATCTACCTCAGGCGGTTAGTATGTGGCTAATGATCTGCTTATAGATGATCCAACCTGATGGTTGATTTCCCTTGAACCCAGGTGGATGGTCGGATGTGGATGACGCTCCTTTAGAGGCTTTGTCTTTATGTCATATACGAAAAGGGTTTGGATATTTTTTTTATATAGTCTTTCCTATGGAATGACGATGTCGGGCGAGAATATGGTATTATTATCGACAGATCTCCTTGCAACTAGAGTCCAGGGTGCCTTTCGCTTCGGCGTGTTCAAAGAACCTCTTTTGCTTCACTAGCATAAGCAATAAAAAAATGATGTCACGAGCTTTACCCCAACTTGTTGGATTTAGCCTAAGGTGATCTTTGTTTCCCGCGTGGAGATCCTTTGGTACCAATAGGAGGCACTTAGGTACTAGATATAAACCTGGCATTAATATGAACTCATTGCATCTCTGACGATATTAATTATGAACTTGTCGCATCTTTGACATCTTCACGATATATACCATGTTATCGGCGGGAAGTATATGCGATACTAGATCGGAAGATAGACCGTGAACCTTCAACATGATTATCGCGAAAATTGCCTTCAACCTCTGGTGTAGATCTAGATCTGGATCTAGGATCCTTTCTTTCGTTGCTTTGCAGAGTTTGCGATGGAATTAGAAACTTGAGAATCCGACGAATCATAACTGAAATGATGATTAATTTGATCGACTACGACAAATTTCCATGTTCACTTCTCAATGTTCTTTATTCAATGATCTAAGGAAGTTACAAATTGCTAAATTGGAGATTAGATCTGAAATAATGAAAATCGTAGAAATCTGAAGTCGATTTTCACAAGCAACACCACTGTTCTATTCAGGAACTAAAAATGAATGTAGTTGAAGTACTAATGATCTTGAAAAAGTGGTGCTGATCTCCGTCATGGCGATGCATGATGAACTTGCATGGTTAATTCTCCAAAACTCAAACCAGTTCAAGATTTAAAATTAAAATTTTAAATATTAATTTTATCTTAATTTTATATTAATTTTATATTAGTTTTGTATCAATATTGTATTAGATTTTTCCCTAAATCAAAATTTTATAATCTTTCTATACAATTTAAGTACATTAGCTTACTTCAATTTTTATTCTATTTAAAGATATTATTTTAGAAGATCACAAAAAGTCAAGGTTCTTTAGAAGATCACAATTCTTTTCTTTTACAAAATATAAAAGTTGTGTTAAGCCTTATAACCTAATTTTATTAATTTATAATAACTCGATAATATTTGTAGGATTATTATTTTTTTTAAATGCTAACATGAAAATCACTTTAAAATAAATTAACATATCATTTCAAAGTAAAACAAAAGAAGAAGTTAGATTCATACTTAAAAATTTAAAATAAACATGTTAAGCTTCATCCTTAAATGTTGTAATCATGTAAAATTTAAGAGAAATGCTATTCTTACACAATTTGTTACATCAAATACTTACACTAAACATTATTCACCATATTTATACGGTAACAATGAATAATGTTTTTTAAAATAAAATAATAATATTTATAAAAAATATTTTTATTTTTAAAATTATTTTTATAACACAAATATAAATTTGTCATTAACCAATTTTATTATTGCATTAACCACAAATATACATTTTATTAACCACATATTTAACTTATAATTTATTAACCAAATTTACTACTTCATTAATCAATAAATTAGTTAATATTAACCAAATTCTCACATTAAAATATGAAATATAATAACTAATCTTTACACTCTATTAACCAAATTTTGATATTAAGTTATGAAATATAACAAATAAAATTGATTAATGAAGTTATAAACTGATTATTATATTTTATATTTTAATGTCAGTGATTAATATTATATAATTTATTGGTTAATGAAGTAATAAACTTAATTAATGAATTATAAATAAAATATGTGGTTAATAACATATTTTTTCTGGTTATTGTAATAATAAAATTGGTTAATGACAAATTTTTATTTTATATTATAAAAAATTTTAAAAATAAAAATAATTTTTTAATAAATAATTATTTTATTTAAAAAATACTATTCACATTTATACGGTGAACAATTTTTCTTGTAAATATTTGAGGTAAGAAATGGTGAATGAATAGTATTACACAAAACTTAATATATGTTGAGCTATTTTTTCTTTCTTTTTCCTTGCCTAGTATTGCTGAGCTAAAAGTACAGTCAGCAAAGAGTGTACAATTTTTAACCTAGTCAATGAAATGAAACATACCAATCGACCAGCTTAGATACACGTACTAACTACGTGGCATCTTCATTTATTATCTCATTAATTGTTCACAAAAAAATTGCAATTTTTTAACATTAATTACTTTTTGTAATTTTCTTGTACATATCATGAATGAATGGCATTTTAATAAAAAAAAATTAGAATTTCTTATTTAATAAAAATTAACTAACATACATTATAAAATAAAGATGATACTTATTTGTCATTTGATGATTATGTTAAGTCACTAACTTATCCATTTTTAAATGAAGGTTATTTTAAATTTTGTATAACTATTAAAAATAATAAGTACAGTGTACACAATATTAATTTGTAGATTTTTTATTTATAACTTTTTTCCACTTAAATTAGCTCCACGTTAAAAATATAAATTAATAATTAATTTTTTAAATGAAAGTAACTAATAAAAATAAAAAATAGTTAAAAATTAAATCAAATATATAACATCATATGACATATGAAAAACAAATAAATTATTGCACCCTTAAAATAGTTTATTTTTTTAAAGTTTTCATTAACTAGACTACTGTACATTTACTTTAAAATTTTATATTAAAAACAGAGAAACTATAACACCTTTAAAATTACAAATTTGTTGATATTTAACTCATTTTAACAGAAAAAAAATTTAATCTTGTTGATATTGCATCCTATATGCGAAAAATTATGAATATATAATAAAAATTAAAATAAATAAAGGCAAATGTAAGAGATATAAAATTGATATGCATGAGTTTTGAAATTCTTCGTAAGAGATCTAATATCTCTGGTGGTAAAAAATAAAAAATATGATAAATTGTGTGATATATTGATGGTTAGAATATGCTTTTTTATTTTGACTATTTTATTAAAAGTGATTTTAAAAATTGTCTGTCCCATAATAAAATTAAGAGTGACAAACGAATATGACCATTTTGTTTAAGTCCATCATACAAAAATTCACAGGAAAAAACGATGAAGTCAGAGTTATTTAAAAATGCGTGCCTAAAATTTTGTACCGTTGCACAAAACAGTGATCACTAGGCAGATTCAAAAACTTTTTAAGCCCTAAAAATTTACATAAGTATATATGTAAGTACTATTTAAATTTTTAAAATTGATATGTTGAAGTTCAACTCATCTAATATTTTATTAAAGTAATATGTATTAAATTTTTTATTTATTTTCCAATTTAGCCATTCATTAACCATAACAGAATTTTTATCACTTTTTTCTTCAAAAAGCTTTGGAGCAGAATTTAGACGCAAATGTCAGAAAATAGAGAATTAGTTAGAAGAGGCTTCTCATCATATTAATTGTGTTTTATATATATATATATATATATATATATATATATATATATATATATATATATATATATATATATATATATATATATATATATATATATGTGTGTGTGTATATATGTATATATATATACACACACACACACACACACACACACATATATATATATATATATATATATATATATATATATATATATATATATATATATATATATATATATATATATATATACATTATATTAAAGTTACCCAAAATAATGATATTCATTTAAAGAGTTATTATTGTTTCTCATCATTTTACTAATTTGAATAAAATTGGACTGAGATCTTTTCAACAAAATCCAGAATTTTTTTTAAAAAAATACAATTAGAAAAACAGTAGCTTACCAAATTCTTCAATAAACATTAGCTTTCCAGAAACAAATTATAATTTCACTCCAATATCATGATTAAAAAAGTTACATCCTTTTGGGACACTTTTTCACACACAACAACCGTGAATAGAACTTTTAAACAATATATTGATATTGATATCGGTTGATTCAACCGAATACATACATTTTTTTATTTTGCTCATTGACCTAATCCATTAACTAACCTTGTAAGGACCATTTCAAAAACTATACAAAACTAACCATAAAAGGTGGAGGGTATTTTGCAATTTCAACCTATAAAATAACATTTAATATTTTTTTTATCAAATACTCCCTCCGACCTGAATTATAAGCAAATATTTTTTTTTTAGGTTCTTTGAGTAGTGAATGTATCTGATCTACATAAAAAAATCAGATACATTCATTATTCAATGAACCTAAAAAGAGAATATTTGCTTATAATAACAGTTAGAAGGAGTAGTTAAGTGACGAATTCCAACTCGTGTTCTGGAATTTAAAGTCAATACACAATTATCAATTGTTAGTTGGTAGAGTGATGATTAATATTGAATTTAGTAGAGGACCATAAACTGGATACTGTATTCTGTATTTTTTTTAATTTTTAATATATATTAACAATAATACTATTTGCGGTTTTCAAATTCTAATTAAACTATTAAAAAATTGATACTATTAGGTTGAAAGCGAACACTAAAGTTCAAATTCTGATTCTTAATATTGGGCATGCTTGAATTTTCAGTAGTTATAGATGCTTTGTCCATCGATAAAAAAAGTTTATTAAAATTATTTATTTTTTAAAAATAATTATTGTAAACTTACACACTCCATCGTGTATTAATGTCTAATCTAATATTATCGACATTCGAATCTTAGAATTAATGTCTAACTTATCAATACCTACTTTCAAACTCTAACGTCTAACCTACTAATATCGACTTTTCATGGCTTGAATTAGGATTTGCAATTAACATTATGTTAATTTAATTTCTTAATATTTATAATAAAAATAAAAATAAAAATTTGAAATATTATTTTAATTTTGGGGCATGAATTTTGGTTCTTTTTAAAGTTGAAAGGTGAAGCCAATCTTCCATGTTCACCCGCCGCCTGTAAGAAGAAGGAAGAGAAGAAGAGAAAGGGTGCAATTTTCACCCTTTTCCCTAAAACCTAACTTTTCATCTTCATTCTCCTTCTCTTACAAACAATCCCAATCCCAATTTCAAATTCCCCAAACCCTCATTCATTACAAAGATTATTTTTTTCTCAAGATTTTTCCTATATAAAGAGAAACCCTTTTGGAATCTCATAAGAATAACCCAGTTACAGAAAAGGGTTGTTATCAGACCAGAAAAAGCAAGAGCCTTTGTAAAGCCCGTCATTGTGAACAAGGTTCCTAATTATTCTCTCCCTTGTGGGGTTGTTGAAAGTTTCTTCCTTTTTCTAGTTTTGTTATTTTCTCTATTTTTTTCTATTTTGTTTATATTATTTTTCTCTTATGATATCTATGTAATGTCTGTCACTGCCAATATATCTTATCCGAATCAAAATCACTTTGCATTGTGTATTTTTTGTACTGTTGTTGTCATCATTCTTAGTTTTATCAGAGGAAAGAACAAAGGGAGGAGTAAGGTTTTAGTATATATTGACACTATATGGTCATAGGTTGTGTTGTTTTTGTCTTAGTACTGATATTTGGTGTGTTTTTTTTGTTCTTGCTTTGTGCATTTTGATTGGGACAAGTTCAGTATCCAAGTTAGGAGGAAGGAAATATGAAGTATGTGTTGGTGACTGGTGGTGTTGTGAGTGGACTTGGGAAAGGAGTCACTGCTAGCAGTATTGGACTTCTCCTTCAAGCGTGTGGTCTTCGAGTTACTTCTATCAAAATCGGTATTTTCTTATTCTTTGATTGAAACACGGACATAATGGTTTATATTGTGAGAATTTGCGGCCGATGTTGTTGAAATTTGTGTTGCGTTGTGGTTTCAGAGACCTCAAAATCGTTTATATTGTGTCTGCATTTGTGGTTGCAAACCGCAATTTAAAATCATGCTTATGTGTAACTATGTAAATCACATAGATACACACATGTATGTTGTATATGTATTTATGTATGTATGAATGTATGATATCACCATTTAATTGATTGGCTCAATGGATGTACATGAGGTTTGATTTGATTGGAACTCTAGTTGAACAAAAATGAGGTTTTCTTTGTTTGATATACAAAGGGGCTAGTTTGCTCTTTTTCTGCTAAGTTTTTTTTTTTTTCTCTTTGATGTTCACTTCTCGTGTTTTAAGGATTTTTTGTTGTCATGTTTCTTTCTAATTGTATTTTTCTATTATATTAAGATAAAAAGTAGTAGTTCCTATTTTGCGCCAAGTGTTTCTCTTCCATCCTTTAAGAAAACAAAATATTTTTTGTCTGTTTTGTTATTATTTTATGTGAAGTATTAAGTACCTACCCATTCTTGTTTTAATTTTGTTCAAATTAAAATTTATTTTTTTCATTTGTAGATCCCTACCTGAACACTGATGCGGGGACAATGTCTCCTTTTGAACACGGAGAAGTTTATGTCTTAGATGATGGTGGCGAGGTAAAAAGATATATCTTTTCCTATCCTAATAATGAAAATTACTAGTTTATTTTCAGGAAATTGATGCATAATATTGAGATTTATAGTGACATGTCATCAGCCATATTTGTGAATCTACTTGTGCTGTTTTCCCCCTCTTGCTTACTCTTTTCAATTTTTGTCATTTTACATGGAAGTACAGACAAATTTATCGTTTGTTTGTTCACTTAGGTGGTTTGACTTGAATTTTTAGCTTGCAATTTTTATTCCTTTTTAATATGTTTTGAAGGTGGACCTTGATCTTGGAAACTATGAACGTTTCTTGGACATCAAATTGACTCGCGACAATAATATCACTACTGGAAAAATTTATCAGGTGAACAAATGAACAACCTGTACATGTATTTCTTATAGTTTTTTTTGACTAGCCATGCCTAATGTATTTTTGAATTTCTATTTGAATATTTTTAGTCTGTTATTGAGAAGGAGAGAAGAGGAGATTATCTTGGAAAGACTGTTCAGGTCTGTCAACCATTTTGATTTTTCATCTTTGAAAATATTTTTCAAGGGTTTTCAGGGCCTTAGTTTTCAATTTGTAATTGCTTTATTTGTAGGTTGTTCCGCATATCACAGATGCCATCCAAGAATGGATAGAGCGTGTAGCGAAGATACCGGTTGATGGAAAAGAAGGACCTGCTGATGTCTGTGTCATCGAATTGGGTGGAACTATAGGTAAGTTAACACTCTTTGGAGAAAGCTGTTATTTTGTAAATAGTGAGAGGAAATAGTAATATAGCATTGTGAAGCCTTTATTTTACTAAAGTGGTTACAATGATTTTTCTTTAATGCAGGGGATATTGAGTCTATGCCTTTTATTGAAGCACTTGGCCAATTTTCATACCGTGTAGGTAATGCTTGTCACGCCTAAAATCTCTTACTAATTTACCTTTAGCCGATTTTGTTTTTTCTGTACTTGAGCAAATAAATTCATTTTTTTATAAACTTTGTAGGCCCTGGAAATTTTTGTTTGGTTCATGTTAGTTTGGTTCCTATTCTCAACGTTGTTGGCGAACAGGTATGTTGTGAAATATGTCATCAATTTGCAATATTATTCTAATAAGAAATAAACTTTATTCATATTACAAGTGGCATGATCAAACACTTATATGAAGTTTTAATCTGCAGAAAACGAAGCCAACTCAGCACAGTGTTCGTCAACTTAGAGGATTAGGTTTATTCCCTAATCTTCTTGCTTGTCGCTGTTCAAAGGTAATGCCTATTGTCCTTATTTCTCTTTTCATTGTTCTGACGGTTTCTTGTTTTGACGATATATTTCACTCATCCTTTTTACCAGGAACTTGACGGCAGTACTAAGGCAAAACTTGCTCAATTTTGTCATGTGCCGGTAATATGACATTAACGTTTTCACTTTGACTTCACTTATTTCAAAAAAGTCTTAAAAATATACTCATAATCTTAAAACACCTTTGTATCTGCAGTTATCAAATGTACTTACTCTCCATGATGTTCCAAACATCTGGCACATTCCTTTGCTATTGAAAGTAAGTAATTCTATAGTCTTTTGAAACTCTTCTCTATGGTTGTCTTTTACGAATGCTGGAACTATGTTTATGAAGTTCTATTAGTTTATCTTATGCTTTTATTAAATGAAATTTTCCTGAAAATACTTGAGTTGCATGCTTTTCATTGAGTGGTTTGATTTGTGTAAGATTCTGATTTTTTTTTTTTCTTTTGGATTTATTTTGTATCACGATAGGACCAGAAGGCGCATGAGTCGATCCTGAAAGCATTAAACCTGCCGGGGTTCGTCTGACAAAACTCATTCTTTTTTGTATTTGTTTAGAACTCCCTCTCATGGTTATTAATATCATATGATACATGCGGATCGTATCTCAATGAACATATGTGAATTTCTAGTGTGTATCTATTTTGGAGATGTCTCTCATCTGAAATTCCTATATAATGAATTTTGACTCATTCTCTAATCTCTAGTGAATCACTACCTAAACTAAGTGTTGTCAACCGCTTTTTTCTTGTCCACTTTGTATAGATAGCCACTTTTTCGTTTGATTTTTGACTTGAATCTTGAATTATTTTGATGTTTATATATGATATATCAACATATAATTTTGCTATGTCATTTGTTTTAACTTTTAAATGTCATAATTTTATTGGTAATGTATCTACAATTCATAATAAGGTTTGATCCATGATTCATAATATATTCTGATTCCCGATTTGAAGTAAAAATTTCTATCCATTGTGATTTGTTGTTCTGAAAATGTGTTCGTAGTTATATTATACAGTTAATTTAAGTTTCTTTTGTTGAACTAATAGCCTTTTTATTGCAGTATTGCTGCAGAACCCAATTTGAAGGAGTGGACTGTTAGGACAAAGACTTATGACAAATGTCATGAAACTGTAAGTCTCAAACATCTCAAATGTATCGTCTAAATATGAAAGGATATGCCGGGTTCTTCAAATGTCCACCACTGTTTGAGCTCACAACTGTACCGTGTCCCACAGGTTAAAATTGCTATGGTGGGAAAATACACTGGCCTTTCAGATGCATATCTTTCTGTTCTGAAGGTATTTTTCTCCTAAAATAGTGGTCCATCATAATATAATTTGCATTCACTTTATGCATTCTTCTGCAACTTTCATCTCTTGTATGAAATTTATTAAAAAGTGGTGCATTGAACTTTCTGGTCCAAAACATTTTAAAACTGAATTCCAATATACCATAAGCTAATTCTTTGTTTTTCACGTAGGCACTTTTGCACGCATCTGTTGCTCATAATCGCAAACTTATTGTGGATTGGGTTCCAGCCGGGGATCTCGAAGACGATACCTACAGAGAGGTGATTACTAATTCTTGCAGTTGAACAAAAATTATTACTTAACTATTTTTGTTTTGTTTTCTTAATGTCAACTCTCTGATGATTAATGTAACCGCAGGATCCTAAGACTCATACAGCTGCATGGAATCTTTTGAAGGTTTCATACTATTCAGACTGAATGTGTTTTCTTCAATATTTCTAGTCTAATGCTGTTTTATCCGTTTTAACGGTTTCTTAGTGTTGCATTATTTACCGGTCTTGCTTGGACTTCACTGCAGGGTGCTAACGGAGTTCTAGTTCCTGGAGGTTTTGGTGATAGAGGAGTGCAAGGGAAAATCCTTGCTGCTAAATATGCCCGAGAAAATAATGTTCCGTATCTCGGCATTTGCCTGGGGATGCAAATTGCTGTTATTGAGTTTGCACAGTCTGTTCTGGGTCTGCATGGCGCTACTAGTACAGAATTCGATCCTGAAACCAAGACCCCGTGCGTCGTATTTATGCCAGAAGTATATTCTCTTATACTCCTGAACCAGTTGATAATATTGTTCCTTTGAGTACCTTGTTTAATTGGTGGTACGTGTTTCATTGATAGGGTTCAAAGACACATATGGGGGGAACTATGCGTCTTGGATCAAGGACAACTTACTTCCAAGTTGCTGACTGCAAATCTGCAAAATTGTAAGAATTATCACCTCGTTAGTTTAGAGCTCATTTGTTACAGATTATTCAAGAAAAAAA
Organism: Vicia villosa; assembly: GCF_029867415.1. NCBI lineage: Eukaryota > Viridiplantae > Streptophyta > Magnoliopsida > Fabales > Fabaceae > Vicia > Vicia villosa. The sequence continues at coordinate 37,686 of NW_026706594.1, forward strand.
GTACCTTTTTTTAACAATAATATCTTTTTTTTTGTGCTTTCTTGATAGATATGGTAATGTAAGCTCTGTTGATGAGCGACATCGGCATAGATACGAGGTAAATTGTGTTTTTTTGTATGCTGAAACTTTCTCTGCAAGCAAAGATGCAGCGGTAGTTAGTTACTAACAATAGTTGTTACAGGTTAATCCTGACATGGTTTCTCAGCTAGAGAGCGCTGGTCTATCATTTGTCGGCAAAGATGAAACTGGGAGTCGTATGGAGGTATGTATATACACGAAACTTCTATGACATTGATATTAAAATTTATTCGAAAATAACAATAATAATAAGTTTTGGTAATTATATTCACGAGTGCAGATAGTTGAACTGCCTAGCCATCCTTTTTTTATTGGCGTTCAGTTTCACCCTGAGTTCAAGTCCAGACCAGGAAAACCTTCTCCACTCTTTTCAGGTATTTTCTCTACATATTCGCCATTCATCTTAGTCCATTCGAAATCGTTTATCGACGTGGTCATGTCAATGCAATTACCGGGTGCTATACTTGTATCGAATAAACTTTTCATTTTCCGTGGAATGACCTTTGAAGTATTTTGTTGATAAAACAGGATTAATAGAAGCAGCTTGTGAACCGAAGAGGACAGTTACAATGCAGAGCAACGGCCACGGCCACAGCCACAGCAAGATACCTAATGGAATATACAATGGACACTCGCCAATACGGAAAGCACACCAAAATGGAAACGGCTACATATCAACCAATGGATCCTTAAACGGTGTATTTACCAATGGTAACGGAGTGTATGTGGATGGTAGTTGTTAGCCATCTGTCTTTTCAGCCTTCGAATAATGATGGTATGACTATATTCAACGAAATTATGGTTTGTCCTCGGTGGGTCGCATTGTACAGTTAGTGAGTGGATAGGTCTTTTTAGCTAGGGACTTGTCTTTCATTATGAAACCAAATTTTTTGAGTCTAACAAGCTTTTATTGTTTCCTAGTATGGTTGTGCTGTGGTGTGTGGCAATTGCAGCCACCATTGATTTCACTTTTTTTGGTCAATTACTTGGCCAAAAAATACTACACTCACTTGATTGATGATCATGCCAAATATTTAGGCTTTGGTGGCTTTTTCCTTGCTATTTAGGGTTTTTTGTTCTATACAAGTTGAAGGTGTAAAAGTACTTTCAACAAAGTGTCTTGTTTTGAGTGGTTATTAATGTAAAACCCTTATGAATCTTGCAGTTGAATTTGTTTGGGGCATTTGTGCTTTTTACCTTTCTTGATTTTGTATTTATGTCATCAGATGAAGTGTTGTACCTTAAAATTTGTGTTGGCTCTTAGAGCATCTTCAATGGTGGTATTTTCTTTTGAGTTCTCCACCTAGACATGCCACATCATAGTACCATTGCATTGCAATGCAACTATGAAAAAATTGTGGTACCCAATCAAATTAGTTTATGAGGTAAAATTGTGGGCCTAATAACTTTTTAGAATTATACAATTAAAATAAAAATTATAAAAATTATTTTAAGATGATGTGGCTAGTGGGACCCATAAAAAACCCAAAAATGGGTTACACCATTGGAGATGCTCTTACCTAGAAGTAGAAGATTTTTCCTATAAGTTTTCCTATTGGTAGATGAGCTGTTTATATTTGAAGGGAATAATTGTCAATTGGCAAGTCAGGTTCATAACGTCTAGGAAACAAAGGGTCCATATACTTGATAATTGATCAAAATTCAAAAACTTGTCTGAGGTATATTGGACCCATTTGTTTTCCATCTGCTGCTAAGTCATTTCTTATATCATAATGTTGGGTCTGACTTCTAAGGGATTCCTTAACATGAGTGAGACTGCACCATGAGTATCACTGACAGCAAGAATATCATATAGTGACATGTGTACCACACAATAGACACATGCAGGTTGTGTCCCACAAGGCCCAACACGGTTCATAAAAAGGTTGATGACTTACTATCCTTTTTCTTTTTTCATTTTAAAAAAGAATTAAATATGAAATAAAAATTATTAAAAAATAAAAATAAATTCTATCTCTCTTCACCTTGTCAATCATCAATGTTTAAAATATCAACCTTCAAAAACAATTCTAGTATATTACAAAAAAAAAAATCACGAAAAGTTGAAGTATTGAAAATGATTCTTCTATCGGATATTCACATAATTATAACACTTTAGATATTGATCTAAATAATGTACTTATTGTTTAGTGAAGGACTAAAAGATCATGTGCCTATAAATGTAGATATCTTATTTTTCTAGATATCTTATTTTTCTAATTTGTCTCCTCTAAACATCTTTTTTCACAGTATCAAAATTTTATCACAGCTGTTAATTCAGTGAGAAATCTATTACCTATTCAAAAGATATGAAAGATAACAGTTGGGTCCAAGCTAAGAGAGGAAAATAAAAAGCATTTGAGGAAAATGAAACTTGAGAGATTATCAAAAGACAAAGAGACAGCTATATTCTGATCATATAGTAGGCAATTTATCTTTACATTCTTATACAGTGGGAGACACTTTTGAAAATCTCAAATACTCTTGAGTTTATTTGGAGATATATCTCTGGATACACCATATTTTATTTTTGTAAAAGTTTAGTTTGGAATATATTTTCAATTTTTTCTAAATTTAATTCGAAGATATATCTTCGAAAACACACATGAAATAAAAATTTAATTTCTGCTTTCATGACTAATTCAATTCTTGGAATAAAAATTTTCTATTCTTCCTATAAATATAAATATTTATTATTATTATTATTATTATTATTATTATTATTTTCTATAATAATAATTATTCTCTCCTAATAAATACTATCTCTAATTATTATTATTATTATTATTATTATTATTATTATTATTATTATTATTATTATTATTATTATTCCTATAAATAATGATATTTTATGTGGAATAAAATTGTTTTAGAGATGAATCTCTGAAAATTCACATGAGCTAGAAAAACAAACAGTTTTAATTATTATATTTGTTTGAGTTATCATTTTTTTTAATGAAAAATATTTCTATTTCATCAATTAAATTCTTTTATTCCACATAAAATTTCACTATTTATAAAATAAATAAATAATTAAAGGCAACATTTATAAGGAGAAAATAGTAATTATTATAGAAAATAATAATAGTAGTGAATAATAAATAATATTTATATTTATAGGAAGAATAGAAAAGTTTTATTTCAAGAATTGAATTAGTCAAACAAAAATATTAATAATGATAAATAATGAGATTTAAAAATGATGGTAATTGAAACGGTTTGTTTTTCTGGTTCATGTGTATTTTCGGAGATGCATCTTCGAATTAATCTCAAAATATTTCGGAGACGTATCTCTTAATTAAATTTTTACAAAAAATAATATTTGATGCGTCCGGATATATATCTCTGAAAACAGGAAACATCTTAGAAATTTCGCACAGGTTTGTGAGAAAGTATAAGGGTGCAATGAGAAATTGCTTAATAGTAAAGCAAACACTTGCACCGTCATCTTCATCTCTTCATTGTTTCATCGTGAAATGGAGACTTGTTTCAATTTCTAAAAATAATCGTTAAGGACATATTTGACTTCAAAGCAATACCTATTGTTGACTAGCCCAACAAACAAGTAACCTTTATGATGTGTTCATGTCTTATGGTTAATGGAAGATATTATATTTGCGATTTACGTATTGTTCATCTCTTAACCTAGCTTTTTAGATTCTGCTCAAACATTGGTCCCCCATGGGGGCTCCAATCATACCTTGGAACTGCCTCATTGACCTAGACCCACCATAGGAGGTTCCTCAACCCCAACCAAGCACTAAGACCTCAAAGCAACAAAAATATTTTGTCGATATTGTGAACAATGTGTGCGATATCCCTCTCGGTCAACTACTAAAGCCTTGTGTAAAATCCTTGTCTAAAAGGATATAGGATTGCCATCTCATTTCCAAAATATGAATATCAACTTGGAGTAGAAGCCTACAAACACAACCTCTATGGACGAGATATCCAGCCTAAAGGATCTTCACCTCTCTCAATACCGGCTCTGAAAAGCAAGTTAGCTACTTTTAGAAGTTAATAGGAAGGCGGGGAATTACTTCTCTAGGTAAAGGCTATTATGAATTTTCCTTTCTCACACTAGAAGATGTGCGAAGTGTTAGGTCGGTTAACTCGTAGAATTTGAACCCGAGTTTTCTCAAACTCTTCCCCTGGAGCAAGGATTTCAATCCCTCCAGCCTCAAACAAAACTCAACACATGGATTAGAATCTACAGTTTCTTGCAGGAGTATTGGAGGCCAAATATTCTTTTTGCGATCACTAGCAGTATTGGAACTCCTTTATGTACTGATGCACAACAAACAAACCTAGTCTTGATAGGACATTTGGAATTGCGTTAGAGTTCTGGCCAGATTTGGAGATAACAAGTGATCTGCGAGATAAGGTCCTTGCGGAGAAAAAAGGAATCACTTTTTTGTGTGGATTTAGAGTATGAAAACTTACCCGATATTTGCACTTTTGGAAAATGTTTGGGTTATCACTTTGACATTTGCAAAAGAAGACCAATGATGCACAAGGCTCAGGGACACAATGTCAAAAAACCATCTTGAGTAATAAAGCGGTTCAGGAACCAAAGCATGCTTATGTTCAAGTAAGCAAGGGCAAAACACCTTTGGTAATAAACATACAAAATGAGGACACATCAATGGAACCTCAAGCTTAATTGGCAGCCAACAAAGATAGACATTTGGTTATAGAGAACCAAGACACCTTGATTGAGGTGGTCGATAATAATAATATAACAAACTACAATAAATCTATAGAGTATCCAACAATGGATAAAGATTCCAGCTCTGAAAGTTCAATAGAGACAGATTTTGTAACACCCTTCTACCCAAAAAGAATATTCGCAATATAATACGAATTAACATCAAATGAAAATCACCAACAAAGGTGTCACATCGTCATAAAACCTCAAATCAATAGTCCTGCTCCGTAACACGGGTTGCATAAAAATTCATTTCAAAGCTATATCTCGTTTATAGTCATAACATCAAAACGTATTATCTCGCAGCGGAATTCACAAATTTAAACATCTTTAAAAATAATCTTCACAAAACATCAATTGAACTTTTTGGTTCATGAGTCATAGCTCAAATCATCAACATCAAAATCCTTTGAAAGGTAATTCACCGAAATGCAATTCTGATTCAAAACAATCAAAACAAACACGTTAGTTATAATACCTAACGACCCATCCCGATGTTAAGTATCAGAGCAAGACTCCCTTTAATCTAGACAACGGTAAAAGGAAACCATGAAGTTATCCTCAACTCCTACGAACTATTCCTGATCACCTGCGTTACCCACGTGGAGGTAACATTCAAACATAAAGGGTGAGTATTTCATAATCATTATACAATACATAATATAAGTACATAGTAGTTGTACATGTAACACCCCGTATTTTCTAATTTTAATTTAATCAGAAATTAAATTATTATTCAGAATTATTTAGTATTTTCGTTGAATTAATTTGGTGGAATAAAGTTGAAGTGTTATTTTATTAATGAGCTTAAAAATAACTTTGGGTTTAATTTGAGTTGTTGTGAAGTAAGGAGGGGGTATGTCACTTAGGCCCAATTAAGTTATTTAAGTAAGGAGGGGGTATGTCACTTAATTTGAGTTGTTGGATTTATAATTGGAAGAAGGAAGAGCTATCATAACACAAAGAGGAATAGGGTTTGGAGGAGAGGTAAAGAAGAGAGCCATGGCGGAAGAGAAAAGCTAGAGGAAGTCCAATTTTCGCAGCAAGTTTCTGCAGTGAGACACCATAGAAACACAGACGTTTCTCCTAATCCAACCGTTGGACCGTCGCGGTTCTTAGACACAACGTTCCAGACTCGTAGAGGTAACTTCTGACTGGAGCGATTTTCATTTTGATGATTTTAAGTCCGTCTGACAAAGCGATTTCCGAACAGGTTTTTGGTGCGTCTCTGCACGTTGTTAGAAAATATTTTTGGAGAAAGTTGGAAGCGACGGCATAAGCTATGGAAACCGGGAGAGTAGAGCAATCTCATATCCAGGTAAGGGGGGATTCGTTTCGGTTAATGATTATTATATAATCGATAGTGATAGAATTGTTTAGGATTATTAGTTGGGTCAATTAGATGTATGATGAATGAGTAGGAATGTTAGGTTTTGATGAATTGATGAATGGTTTTGATGTTAGATGACCTCTAAAATGTGTTATAATTGTAGTATATTATGTTGCTTGATGATGTTTTGATGAGGGGATGATTATGGTGTGATTAGACTGAAATTGAGAGAGGAAGGATGTCAGAATCGCAACAAAATTCTGCATAAAACGCAGCATGCGTCGACCAGAGTGTCAGTTGCGTCGACTCATTCAGGAATTTGCGTCGACCTATAGTGTCGACTTGCGCTTACCCGAGAGTGGTAGAAATTCTATGCGTCGACCTGAAGAAGTCCATGCGTCGACGCACATCATGCATTTTTTTTTGAAAATCTTCTGAAGGTCATAACTTTTTATCCGTTTGTCTGATTTATGTGCCGTTTTGGGTGTTGCGAAGCTAATTAGATGTTTTACATGATAAAGTGATAAAATGGGTGGTGGACGACTTTATTTTAAAAACTCGATTTAATTGCTTTGGTGGATTGAAACATTGTATATGTATGAATGTGTTTTATATATATATATATATATATATATATATATATATATATATATATATATATATATATATATGACCATGTGTTTGTTTGATGGTCTGATGATTTGTGATTGTATTAATATGTGATTAATATTAATATGACGATTGTGGTGAATATATGTGAATGATTGAATGATGCTTAGACATGTACATGCTTACGAGGTTGATGAGATGAGATGAAAATAGACGATGTTAAGCATCGTATTGATGATGATATAAGTATGTGATATGTGTGCATTCATTCATGAATCATTTGCATTTGATGATATATCCCGATGATAAGTGGATTCTTTGTAGGACATCATTCCCATTGTGCGGAATTTGTGTCGGTGGACTGTATCTCGATGATGAGTAGATCAGTTGGATGGGTTCAGCCCATGATTGGTACCACATGCATTAGCTTTAGTTCATTCTTATGCATTATGATATATTATGGCTTGAATGAATTGTGTTGTGATTGATGATGTATTTGGTATGTTTGACGTATGTGATTTGTTGGAATGATCGTATACATGTAGGATTGAGTGATTAACAATTCCTTATCGTTTTATTGCTTACGACTATATAATACTCGTTAATTGTGAATGAGACTCACCCTTACATGTTATTTTTCAGATTGAGGAGTAGCGGCTTAGCTGATTTGGTGAGGATAGATCTTAGAGTTCATCCATGAGTCGTATCGGTCATGCTCTGATTGTAACACTGGGGAACGCTTGTTTAGAATTGAATTACCTTACTTTGGTTTCGTCATTTTGGACTTGTTTTGGATGAATTTTGCATAGATGATGTTATGCTTATCCGTATGATGAATATTCCGCTGTGTAGAAACGTGATTTTATTAAATTGATGATTGTTCATTAGTGAAGCATGGCAAGTGAGTTATAATAAATTGCTTTATTCAATTGTGGCACCCTTGTTTTCATGTTTACTCTGAAATTTTTATATAAATGTCGCGGGGTTTAGAAGGGTGTTACAGTACAAGGATGCCAATACAACTCCTTGAAACATTACCAACACATCATCACACACTTATAACATCGCCATCGCATTTAAGCCATACACATCGTAAATTCATCACCTAAGTCACATACGCTCAGAACATATCAAAAAAACACATATCATGCAATGTCACGAAATAATGTAATGCAACGTAATTGACTCATGCATGTGGTACCAAACTTCATTGATGACTTAGTCATCATTAATTCCCATGATCCCCACCTTAGGATCGATTCCCACTTGGAACTGGAGCTCATCATATGTTTCTCTCAATCCGCACAATGGGGATTAAGGGTCGTCACTATACAAAAGTCCTACAACATCACTGGACTTCCATCCTACAATTATGCTATGAATGCATGATGCTCAACTTCACAATCAACGACCACGGCTAGTCAAAATAGCACCATCAATCATGTATTCATTAACCTCATGTCATAATTTAAACACACCACTCACAAACGTCTTGTTCAACACAGCATACAAATCACCATTTATTCATGTTATCAAATCAACACAACAATCATTCACCAAAATCGAAGGTTGAATACAAGTTTTCACAAAGTCAAGGTTCATATAAAATACCCCTTAAACCCACCCAAAAATGCACAATAAAATTTTAGGAAATTCCTAGAAATTCTAATAAAATATAAGTTACCATATTTTAGAATCGATTTTTAGAAAACACAATTTTTCATTTTTCAGGGCGCGCTACATGCCCTCCACCGTGCGACGCGGGCTCATCTCTGCCACGACATTCTTCTCTATTAATCGGAGCGCGCTACGCTCCATCAACCGCGTGACATGGGCTACTTTCTGTCTGCGCATCTCTTCCGTCATCGCGAGCGCGCGATGCGCCCTCTGCGAATTCTGCAGAAAATTCTGCGATTTCCTGCATAAACTAGTCCCAACCCCTTGTTCCAAAACACGTTTTTATCATTATTTTTATGCGATTTAAAGCCTATTAATCCAATTCTAACATGGTTCAATCCTCCTAAATACTAATTAACTATCATTCATCACGAGCCAAATCATCTTCCTCAAACCCTAAACCTCCATCTCATCAACAATGGTGGATTTCCACAATAACATGTCATTCATTCATCCATACACAATTCATCATCCCATAACATATTTTATCATCAATCATCACCATAGATCATCACAATCATCAAATTCATCAAGAGCACCAAAACCCCAACATATAATTATACATCCCTTAAATTAAATATAATAACAATGATAACCCCCTTACCTTAGATTGTTCGTTGGTTTGATTATATTCCAATTCCTACGGTGGAATTCCTCTCCTCTTCTTGCCCTAGTTCTCTCTTCTTTCACGGTCTCCAACTTTTCACGATCTTACAGAATGAGACTCTTTTATGTTTTTCCTTAGTTTAACCCTTGGACCCCTAATATTGATCTTCCCTATTTACCCTCACTTATTCCTTCACATGACCACCATGCCCTTATTGTCTCCATTATTCTAATTATTTAATTATTCTATTATTCTTCTAACTAAATTATTCCCACTTAATTAAAATAATTATTCTAAAACCCACCTCACCACTTAATCATATCAAGATCATCCAAGCATCAACGTCACAATACTCCTAAACATCACATAATTCGACAACAAATCACAATCATATGTCGCAATCAAATAAAAATTGGTTCATCATCAAATAAGACCTAACCTAAGAGGAATCTACCTACTCATGTTGAAATAAATCAATATGATAAGTGTATATTTGAAGAGCATGAAGAATCACCGAAGAAAAAGGTCTCCAATAGCTCCAAAGTCGTCCAAATAGGTCACTTTCTCTAAGGAATCAAACCCTGTTTTCTTTTCCTCCTTTTCCTTTTAAAGCAGCAAAAAACTTGTCAGCAAAAAAGTACTAGCGTGAAAGGATTTGCTAACTTTAATATTTGGCACCTTTGGCGTACTTAGAAGAAAAATAAGTGATTAAAATAAGTCATTTTGATGTGTGAGAAAGAATGGTTTGAGAGAGAGGGGTAAAATCACCAAAGATAACCAATTTCAAAGGTAGCAAATCTTTGTCTGTTCTAGCATGGTACGACCGTGTTTTTTCCATAAGCAAAGCAGCATGTTTTTTTTTCTTTTTTCACCAATTATTAAAATAAGTGCTCTTTTTCACCCAAAAGCGCCTTTTCAAACTTCTTTCATTCTTTTGCTTATAACTTGCTCCTTTTAAGTCAAGTTTGTCCAATTTTACTTACTAAATGGCGTGCAATTACAACATGTCATCACTAGGCCATTACATGTCACCTTTCCATCGACAATTGGAGGAAAAAAATTCATGCTAACAGTTCTTTTTAGAATATGAAACCAACCATTGAAGGAAAAGGAGAACAAACTGAACAACTCGATAACATACAAGGAGTAACTGTAAGAGAACAAGCACGAAGGATGTAACGCCCAGAATATTTCGTTATTAATTTTAATTATGTATTTTTGAATTTTTTGATGAAGTATGAAGTGGTTGAGAATTATTGTAGTTTATACTATTGTATTAGAATTAATGAATTAATTAGTATAATGAGAATATGAGCATTGGGCCTATTATGAGGTTAAAAGTAGAATTAATGGGGGTGTAAGTTAAGCCCATTAATGGAAGTGAGAAATTAGGGAAAAAGAATAAAACAAGGGAGAATTAGAAAAATAGAGGGATTTTTGAGAAGTTGGAGAAGAACGTGAAAACATAGGGAAGCTGAGCTAGGGCAAAGGGAGAACCTCCATTGGTAGAGAAACTTTTGAAGAAAATTGCTAAGGTAAGGGTGAAGTTCTTACTCTCTAAGGGTTGGCACGATGATGGGTATGGTAGAGGTTAGATTTCATAATTGTATATCCATGAATGTGTGAAGAAGTTGAATTGTTATGTGTTTTTGGATGTTATGAATGGTGTGTGAATTCGGTGCAATTGATGGAATAAATGTTTGTATGTGAACAATTGTATGATGTTGGTATTTGCATTGAAAAACTATGATTATTAGTGATTTTCGTATGGAGAAAGTATGAGTTTTTGGGGTATTGAAGGGTTGAGGTTCGTAGCAGCAAAACAACAAATTTTAGGGTCTGCTACAGCAGGAACAGGTTCCCCAAATAAGAGAACCGAGTTCCCATAGTTTCGGGAACCGTTTCCCCTAATAGGGAACCCGGGTTCCACTGAGTCGAACCGAATTTTCTTAAAAACTTCAAAAATCCATAACTTTTGACTCGGGTGTCCGTTTGATGCGCCGTTTGGACCGTTGGAAAGCTAAAATAAATTACTATCTTATAAAAATGAATTAAGAACCATTATAAAATCATTTAATATAAATTATACTTGTTGTATGTGTTCGATCTGTATGAGTTGATAATGATGTTGTATGCTGGATGCAATTGGTTGTACGTATTCGATCCGTGGGAGCTGATAATGATGCCTTGTGATGAATTATCAATAAATATGCTCTTATTAAGGAATAAAATTAATTGTGTCATGATGTTACTTGATTTGCGTACTATGATGTTTGTTGTTATTATGATTAATTGATGTCTGTGTGTTGTGTTGACCAAGATGCTTATGAGGTTTGTATAGTTGGAAATGATTATACTTTGATATAACATGAAGTATACACTCTAAGATGAATAGAAGTTGTTATGACGGGGATGATTATATGATGATACTTGTATGATGATGATTATGTGCTGAAGAATGTGTGATGTGTGAAACAAGTGATATTAAGCATGCCTTAATGCACATACATGTTATGTGGAATATGTGTTGTAATGATGATTTGTGTAATTGAGATGATGATATGATGTTGATGAATACATGAATGATGATGCCCATTTGACTAGCCGTGATCGTTGATTTTGTGACGTTGAGCATCTTGCATTCATAGCATATTGTAGGATGAAAGTCCAGTGATGTTGTACGACCTTTGGTCTAGTGTTGGCCTTAATCCCATTATGCAGATTAAGTGCATTTTGTTGATGCCTCTATTAATTGGCAAGTTAGCGATGATGGCTTATGCCTTGATGGTACCACATGCATCTGCACAGTGTCGGTTGAATTGCATTATCATGTTTATGGTATGACTGATGAATTATTTGTTGTTAATGAATAACGATGTGCTGTTGAATGATGAACGATGCTAATTTTGAATGAAGTGGTGAAATTATATATGATCTATATCTCCTATATTATTTATCATGCATTCCTTTATATTGTAAGATATCTCACCCCTTTTGTTTGAATGTTACCCCTATGTCGGTAACGTGCAGGTAATCAAGAATGAAGGCTAGTTACCTTCAAGTAGATCGTCGCTCTGATACATAACACTCGAGAGGATGAACGTTATTATTTGCTAATTGTTTCTTTATTGAAATTTTGATTGTTTATTGAAGTACGTTTAGAACTTGAAGTTGATTTTGTTGAATTAAAATGTCATGACATTCCTAAGATTGAATATGTTGAATTCCACTGCGTAATTGAAAGCTATTTCTTTTGAAGAATGTATCTTTTTGGTCGGTTCATCCGCTTATACGTGTTATGTATCTACTATGATTATGAGCAATTGTTTTTGTATTATGAAGAAAATGTGACATTCTGGTTTCAAAGAATTATTTTAAATGAAGATTTTTTTTATACTCTGATTTTATTAATATTATGGGGTGTTACAAAGGATGCGAGTGAGAGTGATTATGATAATGATAATGCTTATGCTGAATGGAGGATGAATGATCGAATAAAAACATGCAGATTACGAAAATGTTAATGCAGATTGAAAAACCAATCCCAGCATTAGAAGGAAATATGCGTGAAGATGAATGATATCAGGATGATGATGATGATATTGAGTTATGCACTCAGAAACACCATGGAATGAGATTTAAAGCAATGAGTAAATAAGCTAATAACTCTAAGGAATGGTATGCATGGAGAAGAAGGATGCAAGATGCATTTTAGGATAAAATGTTTATGCTGGGTGCAAAAAAACTCCATCAACACCAGCTACAATTCCAGTTAGTATCGAGAAATAAAATGCACAAGGACTGATATGCATGCAGAAATGAAAAACATTCTAGAGAATATTGTAGCATTATGCAAGTGTTTCTATAAACCTGTATTTTAAAATTGATAGTTATAACAATTAATTAACAACTAGTTTCTGTGAAAAAAACCTATATATTGACATATATAGTCCTAAAAATTATCAATGAACTTGAAACATAGATGTCAATACTGAAAGCTTGCTACAATCATACATTTCTAGATTTTTAAAGAGGATTCGCGTCTAGTGGGTTCAATGCACCAATTTGGCTGTTCGTTGTTAGAATCAGCCGCTGAAATGCGTAGGATTCTGTCATGGAAGTCGCATAAGGTTGATCGATGGCCAACACTGATGTATGTTATGCCTTCTGCCGCAATCTTTTCGTACAAATAAACCTGCAACACAAAAAGCACAGGAAAATTAATCACTGCCACATTGTCTGCTCGGATTTTATTGACTTTATTTTATTAGCAACTTTTCTGCCAAGAGCACCTCATTTGCTTCATCGAGTGCGCTTGTCGACTCATCCAATAGAGCCAGCTGAGGTTTCGAAAGTAGAAGACGGGCAAACGCGAGACGTTGTTGTTCTCCCAGAGAAAGAACACTAGACCATTCATGAGTTGAATCCAAACCGAATCGAGCCAATATGTAGCCAAGACGGACATCCTCTAAGATCTTTATCAACTCATCTGTTCCCGGCTTCACGAGTTCACTATTCATATCATCTGAGTTTGACAAGAAAGTAAGCACATCTGCACAACAATTTTCACTCTATCAGTAAATCATACACATTATTCCAGATTTAGGTGTACTATGGGAAAAAGAAGCTAAAAATCGCATACCTTTTTCATTACTATCTGATGTGGGAACTACATCATCACCCCAAGTTGGATAAAGTAATTGTTGACGAAGAGAACCCAACACCATATACGGTTTTTGAGGTAGGAAAAAAATTCCGGATTTTCTGCTTATGGATTTTCCTCGGTCTTCCGTTGTGTCACGGGCAGTATTTATTAAAGGAGTATTCACATCTGAACTAAATTTCTCAGCGTCTTCCCCTTCTTTTACATAGTATATGATCTTTCCGGTTCCAGTTTTCCAAAGACCAGCCATAGCTCTTAATAAAGAAGTTTTTCCACTTCCACTAGGTCCTGTAATCTGTTAAATCGGTTATATTTTGAAATGCATAAGACCCTACAGTTTTTATAAGTTAGCGGTTAGGGGATAGTTGCATTCTTACCAGTAAATTATCTTTTGGCTTGATTGCCAATGATAAGTCTCTAATAAGAGTAGATTCACTTGGTGTCTTCAGAATTAAATTTTCTATCTCCAATAACGTTTCGTGTTTCTCTTGTGGAGTTAATCCGTTAGATTCCAATACAGATGAACTTATAAAGTCTTTGTACATAATATCTATGTCTTCTAAAGAATCAGGAAGAGATTTAGAGTTGCTTCTGTCCAAAACATCATCGAATTCACCTGCATATGGAATATAGAAACTGTTAGTCGGTAGTATACATTATATTCGAAAGGTGGCCTCAAAAGCATGTGAACAAACAATAGTTATCAGAATCTTACGATATATGCAAACCATATCTAGATAAGATAACGGAAAAAGAATGCTGTACCTAAACGATTAATGACAGCAGAAAAAGCACTTATTGCTTGAAACTGGTAAACGATGAGAGAAAAGTCACCAAGGATGTGATTAAAAGCAGATACTGACTGATTGATGACACCAAACTCGATTTTTCCAGAGAAATACATCGGAGCAACAACAGCAGCAGGAAGAATTTGAATGACATAACGATAACCACTGGTGAAGAACTCCAGATTTCTAGAAGAAATCAGTAATTGCTGTAAAAGAGAATTATAAATATTCATCATCATGTTAACATAAGGTAGCCGCAACGAAAGAAGATAGGGTTTCAAGTTTCAACAACAGATTTAAAGGAAAAAAGTAAAAACATAAGAAGAAAAATCTTACAGTCAGATTTTCAAAAGCACTTTTGAAGCGCATCAGAAGAAGTTGCATCTCACTCTCTTCACCACCATAGAAAGCAATTGATTCAGCATTTTCCCGAACCCTTACAAGTCCATAACGAAAGTCCGCCTCCTTTTTCTCTTGCAAGAAATTCAAAGTCACCAGGCCCTGTCATTGAGATGGAGGTCATCTTGAAAGTTTTGCCTCAGTTTAAAAATATTGCTATAAAAAAATAGACAATTACCTTTCCGAGGTAAACACTGATAGCGGTACCACCAATAGAGTATACAAGAAGAACAACAAAGAGTGGAGGATATATTCCATATAAAATGTTACTGAAAGAGATTAAGTCTACAGCAGCGTTGAAGAGTGTCAAAGAGAAAGAAAGGGCTGTTCCGGTGAAAGAGCTTAGATCATCAACAATTCGCTGGTCTGGATTATCGATAATTGACTGTGACTGAAGTTTATAGAAAGTCTGATTCTTCAAATAGCGATCCATATAATACCTCGTCATCCAAGACCTCCATCTCAATGAAAGAGTTTCTCTTGCATAATCTCTCAAAACAAAAAACTGGAACACAATAATGAATAAGGTTAGAAACGTAGGAAGAGGTTTGGAATAAGGTACAACAAACTAAAAGTTGCAGAAGCATCCATATAGCTTGTATTCACGTCATGCTAGAAAAGTTTAGATAAAAGAAAAAGACGCATAACATTAATGACTTGGCTCTTTTTAGTCGTGTTTCTTTTCAATTCGGCTACAGCATTAGATGACAATATTCATCATTCTAAGAACTAAAGCAAAGTCTAGCAGAGCTATACCTAAGAAAGTGCGGCAATGTGCTCACCGGGATTCCTCCAGCAAAGCCACCCAAGTAGTAAAGTAGTTGCTTCGTAAATTGTTCTTGATCCTTGTCTTGCATTAATAAACTTAAACAGGTTCAGTTGATTGTTGCCACTTCATACTAGAGTAAATAATTTATTAAACAAAAGAACAGCCAAAAACTCATATACAAGTAAATTATGTAAGCCCGAATAGATGATCTCAGAATTTGGGAGAAGGGGGAGCAGTTTAGACGGATGCCTACATGGTTAATTGGGTTCTATCTCTTATCATATATGGAATGTTAAGAGTCCCACATTGTATGAGATAGTCTAAGCATAAATTTATAATTATGAGACATTTGTCACTCTACAAGCCGGTTTTGTAGAGTCCACTACAGTTAGGCCTAACCCAAATTCTAGCATGGTATCAAAGCCGAATTTTACAGGCATGTTGCAGGAATCGGACTCTGGCCCACATTACGCGAGAGGGTGAGTATTGAAGTCACATTTGAGTCCCGAATTTCCATGGTTCCTGTGAAGCGCACTCTACACATGTGCTTGGACACCCTAATCAATTGAGTTAGCTTTTGGACTGAGATCCAAGCCCATTTAACTAAGATAAATGGAAGATTGAGGAATGCTAGCATCATACTACTCTAAACATTGTATTACACATTTTCTATACTTAGATCATTCTCTAAAAAATTACACTTTTTTATAACAAAATACTAGTTGTTAGTATGTTGTGTAAGTAGCCAGAGATTGAATTTTAGACTCAATTCTCAAACTCCTATGGTAATACACCAGAGTCATCTTAAGTTTTTGGAGACTCTTTGTAGGTTAGTCACAGTTCAACTATGACAAAATAATTATAGGTCCTATTTAACCACATTTTAACAATGACAGATTTTATGAGGCCCTATATAGATAGGGTTTAACCGTAATAAAATTTGGGCCTTGTGCAATTTTCCGTCTTACACGCCGTTAAAGACAACTCTGCATAATACTCCGTCCAATCCTATTTATAAGAGACAAATTACGTCTTAGATTCATTGATTAATCAATGTACCTGGTCTATTATTAGACCAATACATTGATTGTTAAATGAATCTGAAAAAGAAATTGTCATTGTCTCTTGTAAATAGGACCTGAGAGAGTAATACTAGTAATTACTAAGTCTAATACTAAAATATGTTTTAGAGTGTATTAGCATTCTTCATGGAAGTTAGCACAGAAACAATGTCCATGATTCCAACAAATAAACTTACTGGCAAGTGCATTATAGAAATCTCTCCCAAGAAAACTGAATCCAACACTAATTCCAGTGGTAGCCAAAGTAAGAAAAAAAACACTAGCAAGCTGCAATCTCGCTTGGACCTTATCATCAGAACTCCAATAAGGAGCAGCCACTTTCCAGAACCTTCTAAACAGCGTCTGAAGATCAGGATTTTCCCCCTCCGCAGCCACTGCACCATCACTCACTACTCCCAATTGCCCCTGTTTCTGCACACTCACCAACAAAAGTTTCAAACTTTACATTAAAATCAACAACCCATCAACCAAATCTCAAACAAAATCAACACAAAAAGAAAAACCTTATCTGGGTCAGTTGGCAATGGAGAAGTTTCAGATTCAGAAGAAGGGAAACACTTGTTCAGATTCCTCCTCTTGAAATGCCTTCCATTGGTAATAGGCATAATGGGAAATTGTGATGAAAATTGGGTAAGGAAAGTGAAACCTTGATGAAGTTGCACATGGTGATTGAATGAAGAAGGGTTTGATTTATAAGAAAAGAATAAAAGTGGATGTGAAATGTGTTGAGTCAGCAAAATCATATTTTTAGTATTAAATAAAATAACTTTCCTTTCTGGTATTCTTAAATTTGGTCTAAGACAATAAAAACATGCAACATGAATGCTTGGTTTTGCTGTGTTTTCGTGAAAGCAAAGATATAGGCAACATTCTCGTACCTTGTTGTAGTAGTGAAATGTGTTGTTGAGTGAGTGAGTGAAGAGGAAAATTGGGAGCAGCAATGAATGAATATCGGTGAATTATCCGTAAGGTGTGGCTTTGTGTGATTCATATGTTGCCACGCAAAGAACGTTAAGCTTCCGTAGCAATCAACTAGCCTAATTCTTGTTTGTTTTGAATTTTATTTGTTATATCATTTTAAAGAATAATTCAAAGAGAATATCTTATTTTTGGACATTCGGCGCAATTATATTTATGTTTTTTGTTTTCGTAGATACATCTGAAGTAATTTTTTTTTTAAAATTTGAGTTTTTTCAGATATGTATATACGTAAGTATTTTAAATTGGAAAATATTTGGAAAAACTTCCAAATAATTCAGTTAAAAAAATGTTATGTCGATACATCTACGAAACAAATTAACGTAAAATCAAAAAAATTAATTACTTCTGGAGATAGACCTCTAAAAGCAGAAAAAGCAAATTTAGCAACCAACATGGTATATGAGAACCTCATAGAATGAGGTAAGATATTCTCTAATCTAAATGTATTATTCTTCTACTTAAGTACTAGATAGAACTTTACTTTTACACATAAATTACACCTCACACATGTTCCTTCCCATTGAATATCATATTAAGGGTTCTCCAAATTTGATTACACAATAAAACGGGAAAAAACCCTGACTAAGAAACGAGAGAAATTACATACCAATTAGAGTAACGAAAGAAATAACAAATGATCTTTGTTAAATTCGTAAGAGCTACAAATGAGGTGAGTAATTTCTCAAATTAAAGTCCACTTCCAAATCAAAGATTTTATACTCCAAACCGTATTATCCACATTCCAAACTTCATTCCAGAAGCATATCTCATTCCTGGATAACCAAATAATCCACAAAATAGCTAACCACACAACTCCTAATTTTCCCTCTTAAACCTTCTTTTTTTTTTTTACAAAAAGAAAACCAATTCATGAAACACGATAAACACTGTTCATCCAAACCACCTATCGGTTTCCCAATCCAAATAGCAATCTCCCTCCAAACAACCTTCACCACCTTGCACTTGAAAAAAGAGTGATCACGAAGTAAATCCTTAGTCGGAAGTCTATTCACAAAAAGTCTCCAACCAAACGCCTTAATCCTGAAAAAAATTTCCTTCTCAATGCTCGATTAAATCCGAAAAGCAAAACTAGGACACCTCAACAGACCCACAAAAGCTTTGGAAAATGAGCTCTATCCTCCTCCTTCGAATTGAACACCAATACCTTCTTTGTAACTCGACTAATGGTACCTTTTCAATCTGCCACCACCTCCGCAAACGGCCTCGAATCCCTCCACACTTTTGTTTCACCCCAACTCCTTCGCTGGACTTCTTTTCGAGGCCAATGATTCTGCATAAAACTATTTCTCGCACCCGAAAGATTGACTTTCGTCGCTCCATTCCCTTTCCTTTAAAACCTTGGCACATTGGCGTGAATCTTCTTACCTTCGACAATAACGTTATCAAGCTTCAAGGCAAGTAAACGAGCATCCTCCGCCTCCTAAAATCTTGCAAAATCGAAGCGCTTCCCTATCCTATTCCTTCTATGAGCGATTGCAACCTCCACAATTTCTCCATTACAACCGAACAAGTCGTAAAAAACCTTAAATTTGCTCTTATCTAAAAACTCAGAGAAGTAATAATAGACGCCACTACCCCTTCCGCCTTCTTGCCCGCCAAAAAAATGTTCCACTAGGGAATCCAATTCCGAAACGCACTCCACCTAGCCTTCATCCAACCGTCCTCACGGTGGAGAGTTCCACCAAATATGAGAGAAGCCAAGAACCTTAATCCCCTTCTAGAGAGAAGGGAGAGAAAAGACGGTTCTAGAGAGAGAAAGTTTAAAAAATAAAAGTGTTTTTATATTTAATCTTTTGTTTAAAAAAAGATAATTATGGTTAGTATAGTTAGATTAAGGTTCTGATGGTAAAACTAACTGATAGCTGATGATCTATAGTTGATAGGTGATAGTTTATAGCTGATGATTGATAACTGATAAATTAACTTGAATATTTGATTAAAATTAGTTATTACACTAGCTGATAGATAAAAAAATAATATTTTTAATAAAAAATAATACGGAAAACATTAAATAAATAAGAGGCATCAACACCATTCTCAACCTCAAATAGTAGCTACTCCTCTACCTTTGTATTCCAAGAGAGTACAAATACTATAAAACAAAACAAACAGGAGTGAGAATACGCTCAAAATATGTTAGTGGTGCAAAAAATAACAATGGTAGCACATTTAACACAATTATTTAACTTATAATTCATTCATCAAAACAATAATCAATTCAGAATGCTAATATGTATGGGTAATAATACGTGTGAAAACGGGTAATAAGACGTGTGAAAACTTAACAAATAAATTCTCATTAGCCTAATGGTAAGAGCTTTGGTGGTAACGAGTCAATTCTCATAGCCTAATGTAAGAGCTTTAGTGATAAGAGTCAAAGGGCATGAGTTCAAGTAAATTAAATAATTATTGAATAATGTATTTAATAATATTTAAATATTTAACAATGTATTTTATAACATATTACTGAATAAGATATTTAATAATATTTAAATATAATTTTAATTTATTTTTGAAAATAAAATCATAATTTATATTACAATTAAGCCTATTTTTTATTATAAGTGTATAATATTTTTTAAAAGACATAGTTATCTGTTTCTTTATTTTGATAGGTATAATTTTTATAGAAACTAATTTACTCAACTAAATTAGCTAATTTCGCAATTTTATTATAGAAACTAGTTTATCCAACCAAATTATCTAATTTAATTCAATTTAAATTATTTAAATTCATAATCTTATTATAAAAATTAGTATTTCAACTATATCTAATTTAATCCAATTTAAATTTGTGACTCACCGATTTAATAATGAATATGATTTTTAAAACATTGCCTAGAGCTCCTCCCTCTATCTAGAACATATTAATATGTCTACTACCTTTATGATATATAATATATACTTCCTAAATTTCTAGGATAGAAAAACAATGTGAATGTAAAAAAAAAAAAAAAGAGAATAGAAACATTCACCAAGATAATTCATTATAAGACAAATTACATGATCAACCATAATTTATTCCTTCTTATTCCACAAACTACAGTCCCATTTACAACAAAGAAGAAAAACAGAACCATGATAATTAATTAAAACTAGCTTGCTAGCTAGCCAGTGCCTGTGACTCCAAGGTCTTGTTTATTGTCATCCTTGCCAGCACCAAAGACAGGACCACCTTTTCCAGCAGGATCATGGACCTTCTCTTGATGCTTATCCACTTGAATGCCACCTTGATCTTCCTTTGAAAGTAAATCAGTTCTTGTACGATTCTGTCCCCCTTCTTTTGATTCATATGTTGTTGCTGTCTTTGACTCTTTCGGTTGTGCTCCCTGTGCCCCTGACATTCTCACTAATATGCTTCTTCTTCACCTATATTCCTTCAAATCTATATTGTATGGTTTTTCACTATTTTAGATTATATCGGAAACTTAATCATTCATCTATCATATAAGAAAGATAGATGTTCTTGAAATACCATTTATGCCCTTTTTTCAAATACTGATCAATAAGACTGTCCACGTGGACACCTTCTACACCCTCTGCTTCCTTTCTCTTACTCTAAAACTCACTTGCTTTTTCATTTTCTTTCTCCTTTTCCTTTTGTAAAAATATTATTATACTTCTTTTTTTTTCTCTCTCTTCACTAATATTATTCTAACTTTCTCATTTATAACTTATATTTCTCTCTTCATTATCTCTCTCTTAATTCTGCATCACGTTCACTCTACATCTCCCTCACTCATTTATTTCTTCTTCTACTTCTTTCTTCTTCCTTATTCATCTTTCTTCTTCTTCATTCTTCCTCTTTTTTTATTTTTGAAATCAAATAGAAACAACCAATAATTTGCATAATTAAATCTGACTTTTTTAATTCTTTTATGCAGCAATCGGAAAATGGAAAGGACTTTGAGATGGTGGTTCCTCACTCCGAAGAGGTTGTTGTTGAAGGCCCCCAACCTATTGAAGGTATTTTGCTTCTTTCAGTTTTACAGTCTTGCTCTTTGAACAATTTTTTCTTTAAACCATTATTTTTGGGAGAACCTTTGTTCTTTATTCATGACTAAAGGTTCAATAAATAGTGTAATATTTCTCTTTCAGGAACAAGGCATGATCCTCCAATCAGTTCTAAAGCAGTAAGGCAAAGAGTGTTTCACTGCTTGAATCATTTGATTGTACTTTTTCTATGTTTTCCAAATTTAAAAGTTATTTGGTGTATCATAGGTTGAAATTCACATTTTTGTTTGTCTTATATTTTTTGATTCAGATCTAAAAAAAATAGTTGATTACATTTTGGATCTGCATCTGGATTCTATTTCCATCTCCTTCAGGTGATTTTTATACTTCTTTTTATCCTAATTTTTTTGTTGATTTTGTGTTTTACATATATTTGAGAATCACAATCTTATGAAAAAATATTATGCAGATCTCTTTATTTGATTATTTTTGTTGAAAATGAAGTATGATCAATATTATTTATTGTGTTTATATTTATTTTAAAAAAAATTATGTGCAATTTTGTTTCTATTTTTAAGATTGATTGTTATTTTTTCTTGATATTTTATTTATGCTTTATTTAAACTGAATAATAATTACTTCTTTTGTATTTACATAATCGATGTATCAATTTGAAAAGGGATTGAAATATGTGTACAAGTTCAAATTCAAGTTAAAAAAAGGCCACATCAACCTGACAATGATATGATGTTTATGTAGTGGTAGGAAATATCACCATCAATGGTAATATCAAAGGAAATCTCTTATCTATTTCTTCCATAAAGTATAGATCTTCTTTTTCTATTTTTGATATTCATGCCATTTTTTTAAAAATCTTTTTAACATCTTTTTCATTTGTTTTGTTTTTTCAGGTTACTGATAAGAAAACGAAAAAAGGTTAAATAAGATGGACATTTTCTTAGCATTGTTTTCACTTCTTTTTATTTTTATTAGTTGTTCTCTCTTCTTTTCTGAAATTTGTTATATATATTTTAAATTTTATAATAATGAAGTAATGTGACTATTTTTGTAATTTTTTTGAATATTGAGATTGAAAAAAATTCCATTATTTATTTTAATTTAATGTCTTTTATCATTATTATTATAATTATTATTGATATTACTGTAATCATCATTATAATAAAACAAGTCTAAATTGGTAACGATTAAAATATGTTTCAATAAGAAAATATAATTTTTACTGGATGTTATCATATCATGTTAAAAGTATTATTTATAAGATTTTATTATTGCATTGTATCCTCTTAACTATGATTTTTTTCCTTTCATTTTCATTATAGAATAGGTGCATTTTTTTTTTGGAAATATGGATATTTCCAAAAACAAAAATTTGCTACTATAAACATTTTAGAAATTATTTGTTAAGATTTTTATCGATATTAATATTTTTAATGATGTTGATCAACAATAATAAAGCACATAATAAATAATAATAACAATAATAATATTATTATTATTATTAATAATACAATCTTTTCAAGTTAGTGGTAGGGAGGAGAGATAATTTTTTTTTTCTGATTCTACTTTTAATGCTTTGCTATCTCATTAATTGTTCTTTTGATTATCATATGGGGAAATAGTGTAGGTAAAGAGAAAGAGAGGGAATCTTTTTTAAATTTTTTTCTGACACAATGTCTCCTCAATGTTTAATTGATTTATTTATTATTTCCCCCCTTTTTGAAAATTATGATTCATGATTCATCTCTATTTGTGTAGTGAAATAAGATAAAACCATTAATTTTTGTTCTGCTGTTTTCTTCTTCATCATCTATTTATCCAAATTTATTTCAAAATAATTAATTTAATTTTATATTAAAGAAAATTTAAATTAATATTATTTTATAATTAATTTCTTGTATCACTTCTCTTCATTTTACCATTTTTCTTTTTCTATACTTTTTAAAATTATTCTAGATCTTTTTTTTTTGTTTTTTAAACTATTTTTAATATTATTTTTTACTATTTTTTCCTCTCTAAACTATATATATATATATATATATATATATATATATATATATATATATATATATATATATATATATATATATATATATAAAATTAAATTTCTAATGACTAAAACATTTTTGGGTTAAATTTGAAAAGTGTTGTCAGCTCGTGTTGAAATTAAAATTTGATTTTATTCAATAGTTTATAAATTATATTTATCATTCTTTATAGTATATTTATATTACTTTTGATATGATGATTGATTAATGGATTTTGTAATTAAAACTTTTACTCTAGATACAAGACTTGATGAGATGACAATAACTTCAATAGTAAAGTGCTCAAATGTAGAGGTCTATTGAGTGTGATTATTATACTTCTTTGTATCTGCTTTGCTTCCATCCTTTTCCATCACCGTCACCGTGTGCATTTTTTCCTCCATCCTTTCCCATCATGTGACTGAGTTTTTTTGCTTTTCTTGCAAACATGGGTTTGCCCCCTATCTCTCTTCAATATCCTTCTTAAAACTATTCCAAGTTTCATCTCTCATCCTCTTACTTGTGCTAAAGATGGTTATCGTTTCGAAAATCCACCTTTAATCAAAGTAAATATTTCGAAAACCCATGTTTGAATCTGAAACAATAAAGCAGTGTTTTAAAAACCGGACCGGTCATTGAACCGGTGAGGGTACTGGGTCACTGGTTTATCGGTCGAACCACTGGGTCACTGGTCGAACCGCACGACCAAACCGGATTAAACCGGATAACTCGGTTGAATAGACCTGTCATTATATAGTTATAAAACCGGTCGAACCGGATGATTCAGTATCTAAAAAAATATAACTAGCTTTTAAATTTTTTTAAAATATCAAATTCAAATTTTTAACAAAGGTATCACACATAACAAAATAGTAAAAAATTACAAAGTCTAATTGCAAACAAAGTCTAATTATAACATAATCTAATTGAATGTTTATAACAAAATAACTCCAATGTGTACCAAATTTAATTCAAAATAGGATCCTCCTAAAAAGAAAATCAAATAAAATTCAATATGTTTATGCTATTTAACAAAATTTATTAGCAAAGATAACAAATAGACAATAAAGTTTTTAATTTGTCACTAACGAAAAAAACCATGTGACAATGCTATTTAAGTAATACACTACTAAATATATTAAAAAAAAAGTTTAAAAGAAATGTTAAAAAAAAAGTTTAAAAAAAATGTAAAAAAAAAGTTAAAAAAAACAAAAATAAAAAAAAAGCAATTAAACCGCCGGTTTTCCGGTTTTCCCGGTTTTCCTGGTTTTCACCGGTTTTCACCGGTTCCCACCGGTTTGATAGCATACCCGATCTGACTATTGAACCAGACCGGTTACCAGGCCGGTTCCCGGTTCGACCGGTCCGACCGGCCGGTCCGGTCCGGTTTTTAAAACACTGCAATAAAGCTTATGATTTTTGGTGAGATAGAGAGAAAGAATGGAATTTATAGTGATATAGTGTATTTTATTTAATAAAATTTATTTAGTTTAAAGTTGGACTTTAATTGTTCCTATACTATAATTGATATTTATTTAGTTAATGAGAATATGAAATGAGAGATTGATATTTGAGAGGATGCTGCACAATAATAAGTTGGGTTTATTTTTTTCAAGTGGGAGAGAGAATAGAGTATGTACACAAAATTTTGTATGTTAAAGTAAAAAAAAAGATTAGAACTCTTTAAGAAATATAAATATAATAAAAGAACGAGTTGTCATTTCAACTTTTCAAAGCAAAAGACAATAAGTAATTGTTCTGTCAAAAGTAAGGGCATTAAATGTTATGGTAAGTTCACAATAAAATGTTTGAATCTCAGAATCTTTTTTCTTCATATCTATATAAAAATTGATCGGAAAATTGTCAAATATACATAAAATTAGGTCCGATTTAGACCGTAATAAACCCTTAAAAACTGGAAAGTGTGAACCGTGGTTATATCAATTCATTTTTAGTAATTTGGTTCTTTTTTTATTTATCGGTTATATCATTTTGGGTTGGGTTCGATTTTTTTGTCCACATAGCAAAAAAATTGTCAAACTAATTTATTTATAGTCTGTACCACAATCTAAAATAATTACAACAACAATGACTAGGGTAGTAAGTCATAGCTTACTGATTTTTTATGTCCAACTCCATAGCCATAAGGTTCATTGTAAAGTATAGCTTACTTTTCGTCTTTTACAAGAGATAATGATGTACTATTTTTAACTGCTATACTTTCCACTTTATGCAAATGTATTTCACACTCAAGTTAATAGTTAATAAATATTTGAACACAAATGTATAAGTATTTATTTAATATATAAATCAACAAATTGATTATTTTAATTACTTTAAAAAAATTCATCCGATTTTTTATTTAAATTATAACTTATAATATTATTTTAGAATTATAAAATAAACTTTAAAAAATGTTTATATGATTATAGTCTTATAATAGTATTTAAGGTAATAAATTGTGTATTTATAAATATAGTTAAATATAAGACACATATTTATTATTATTAAATAAAAAATTGATATAATATGACAAATATTTATCGTAACTATTTTAGAATTGATGATAATAATATATTGTTTGGTTGATTTTGGATATATAACTTTGAGTTTTTATTTTTTTAAAACTGTATTAAAATGATGCAGGTTAGAGTTTATGAGTAAGGTGTAAGAAGATGAGGGGTGAGAGGCTAAAGCTTCAAATAGTCTAATATATTAACTCTTTTACCCTAGAAGTCAATGCAGTCAAATCATTGTACAACCTAATTGGTTACATGTAAATATTGTCTTATCAATATATAATTTATTTATTTTTTTGCATTTACAATGATTTAATTAAAAGAAATCAAGCATCTACTTATCTAGAGTAGGATACAATACACATAAAAAAAATAAAAAATATAGAAAAAATAAAACTTATACAAATTAAACTCATATTTTATCTTTAAAATCTTAAATTTCTAATATATATTTTTTTGTACACGGAAACATAAAGTTATTGATCAAAATATTGATTATTAACGGGACATGAAGTTACTGATCAAAATATTGTCTATGAACGGGACATGAAATTACTGATCAAAATATTTTTTAAGATACACGGAGATATGAAGTTATTGATCAAAATGATATTTGGACACGAGAACATGAAGTTACTGATCAAAATACTGATTATTATCGGGACATGAAGTTACTGATTAAAATATTGATTATTACCGGGACATGAAGTTACTGATCAAAATACTTTTTAAGATACACGGGGACATGAAGTTATTGATCAAAATATTATTTATACACGCGAACATGAAGTTATCAATCAAAATATTGATTATTAACGAGACATGAAAATATTTATTAATTATACATTCAATTATTTTTTTTCACGGATATCAATCATTTTTCTATTAAAAATATACATCTAAAACAAATGCGCGTCCCGTACCAGAACCCGTGCGAACGCACGGGTTTGTTACTAGTTTATATAGTAGGAGTTAGATGCCAATATCAACCCACCTGTTATGTTAACATGCCATGAATTTACACGTGTACATCACTTGTGACAAATGTCAATTTGCCTCTAGTTTTATACCACGTTTGTTTTGTGGAACTTTTTTTTTTCTTCATTTTTTCTTATCAATTTTATGTGATTTTAGTCATTCAAGATATTAAGTTTCACCAGGTATAAAAGAAAGCTTATGAATTTAGACATTAAGTTTTGTAATTTGAGTACTGATTTTGATTTGTATTCATCATTTGCTAAATATTGAAAAAAATGAATATAAAAAATATGAAACACTAACACTGTCAAATTAGATATATGATACTCCCTCTAATTTTATTTATAAAAAAAAATAGATACACTGAATTGAATAATATATAAATAAAAAATATTTTTTATTCTATAAATCTGAAAAATAATTTTTTTTATTTATAAATAAAACTAGAAAGAGTAGTATTTAACATTTATTTATCTATTTGATTTATTATTGAGAAACATTTCTTTTGAAAAATTTATCACAATTATCTAATTGAGTTGTATGATTATTAATCTATGTTAGTGTTGAACATTGATTCAAAAGATGTAAAAAAGCTAAAGTTGCATTAAAAAGTGGAAAGCACGAGAAGTACTGTGATACAATGCTAAGCATATCAGGCCTCACAGGCCAAACAGCAAGCAACCCTGTTCATATCAGAAATACTGCTAAGACACCAGAACCAGACTAAACTCAACTGAATGCACCATCCAGCTACAATATAACATGACTAAATCACCCTAAAACACAAAACAAGTGATGCTTACAAAGATGGACTTATGGAGCTGCCACCAAGGAAAAGCCTGGAACAGCGGAAATCCCGCGGAGCTAAGCTCCAACGCAGCACCGAACCGAAAGGTACCGTACTACAAAGATCACCAAGCAAACGCCTCTTACCATAAAACTAGGACCCCGCACGAGCCTAATTCACACAGGATCAAATTCTCACACCATAAACCAAATACCTGAACTCTTGACGAAACCGACACCGCTTTATTCGCAATACCACCTATGCATTAACTACATCAATAAATTACAACACCAATTTACAGCACCCACTAAGAACTGCTGAAATCTGATCATGAGCTACAAAATTATCTCCCCGTAGCAGAACGATAAATCCAGCACGAAACAACACTCAGAACGAATGACTTAGACAAACAGCATGAACACCGCTATTAAATTAAGCTTCAAAACTTGTGCTCATTATCACTGCTGATTATATTCTTGATTTATCGCATTAACCACCATGCAAACAAAGGCCGGCCCCGGGGTTCGAACACCACTGAGGTAATATATAGCAGAGGCCTTTACTTTTGATACTGAGCCACTTCCAGGATGATATCTGCACCTCTTCAAACATATTGGCCAAGCGGAGTTCGATATTATGAAATATCTTTCCATTTCTTGCCTTCCAAATGGACCATATACATGCGAACCAGACCACGGATAATCGTTGAGAGTAGATTCTACCGCTGCTAAATGCTAATCAGTCTCATGAACTAATCAAAATGAATTAAACTGTCTTTATGGAGAACAATTGACACTCCAAGCCAGCTACATGTGTGTTTTTTTAACACATGTCATACAATTATCAGACAGGCGCGTGTCAAACATAGCAATTGAGAAATTATATGCCCTTCTTTTTCACAAAATTCTATGCTATTATAGTACAAAAATATGAAGAGACATTTTATTTTGTTATTTTATGATAGGAAGATTTTTCCTATTAAGAATTAGGGTTCCTAAATTGAAAAGGGGAGAACAATACAATAACTATCTAAGGAAAAATTAAGATAACTTTTTTATTCATTGATAATCTCAAGTCTCTTAATGAGAGTGCATATATAGTATTGTTGTGGATACTCAAATAAAAGGTTTAAAAGTTAAAAAGCTCAACTAAACAATACATAAAATAAAAGCCTAATTAAAATAAATTTTCATTCTAACATACCTAATTTCATTAACCTATCATTTTGTTACCATTTGATAAAAAATAAATATTTTATGATACACATAATATTTGTTCAAAGAATCCAATCATAAATCCAGCTATAACCGACCTGAACTCTCTTTTTACTTTCATATCTATAACCTATTCAAATTAAGCTATATCGTTATAAAATAACTCATCAAAAACTAAAGACTTTACTTTAAATTAAACACAGCCAAACCCACCAAAAATCCAAGTAAACCACCAGCTATGACTTCAACATCAGTATGACCAATAGATTCTTTAAATGGTAGTAAGCCATCATCAACCAAATTTGATATTTCTTCTGAGAAGCCAGAGGATAGTAACTCCTCATCACTTGGCCTTATTTTGCCTTCTGATTTAACTAATACACATGCATTGACATGCTGTGCTTCCAAAGAAGTGGTTTCTTGGGACAAATGGGACTTTTCATGAGTTTCTTCAAGTTTTGGTGGATTGGATGAACCAGATTGAGAGTTGATCAAAGCATCTTTATGTTTGGAATGCATGTGGAGAAGTAGTCTGTTCATTGTCCTAGCATGAATCCCTACTTCTCTTCTTACACCCTGCAAATTACAGAAGTCACAGTTTTGATGGTAAGCTAAACAGGTCACATCCATATAAGTTAAGCTGTTTTCGTAAGCCATTCTGAGGATCTTATCGAAATCAGCACAAGATAGCTTATGGATATACCATAAGCTCTCTTGGGACTTACAAGAACTTATGTCTGCAAATAAGTTCAAATAAATGAATCAAAAGTCAAAACTGATTAGAATTACAAGTACTAATAAGTTTTCATCTGTGGTAGCAATTTGCTTAAAGAAAAGTTGTGTCCGCTAAACTTAAGCCATTGAGCTTGGAAACAGTTTTGTCATAGTGAGATACTTACAGGGTGAATCAAAAAGTTTCAAGAGGAGTGGCCGAGAATACAGTTATGGACCCTTTTCTGGAATCGTGTTGACACAGTCCTAGACGCGGTAGAAGCTTTGCTTCGACCTATGGTGAAGGCAGAAGCGGATCAAAAATACCCGTGAATTCAAGAAGAGACTCTGTCAAGGACAAGTCCTTCTGCCTTCACCATAGGTCGAAGCAAAGTTTCTACCACGTCTAAAATTGCGTCAACACGATCCCAGACAAGGGACCATAACATACTAACACTGATTTTTGCAGTTTATTGTTATGATTCAATTATCCATATACTATGCACATTCGTATATATATGTTCAATCTATGATTGTGAGCAATTATCCAGAGATTTATCAAAAAAAGGAAGTTGTTATGCAGTATATTTACTATTAGTACTAGTTTCTATCACATTCTTTCCTTGTAGAACATTCATTCACGAAATTTTCTATAGAGCAGCAATACTCAATATCTTGGAAGATTTTAATTTTAATCCAGCCTAAGATTCCTTCATTAAGTTTGGCACAGTCTATCAAGTTCTGCGGTGTTTCTGAAAAATAGTGGGTTGATTCTAAGTACAGTTAAATCCTAACATAGTTAGAAGGGATATCAAAACACAGTGATGCGAAACGAATCGATAAACTAGATTGAAAGCATCATATTTTAACAGAAGAACATCACACCTGAGCATCATACATAACTAGGCCAGCATAGACAAGTGCAAGACCAAAAATAGGATCTGAGAGGCCTCTGCATTTGAATAACAAACAATGACCACTTATATTTTTAAGAGAGAAAAACGGCATGAACCAGACACAGCTGAATTATTATTTTACCTCTCAAGGCCAAGGAGTGTTGCACAAGCCACTGTTGCCTATATCCAAAGGAAAATAAACGTAAACAACTATATGAGAAATAGAATGAAACTGAAACTCCACTGCGCAAAAATCCATAAACTCGTGAACTCTATAGCACCGACATCTCTTGAAAAATGTGTGTCTGGGTCGGTGTCCGAAACCAACATTATGTTCAATTTATTATTTTTTTTAAAATTAAACAAGTGGCGACATGTGTATCAGTGTCGTGTTTCTGGTGTCCGTGCTCGTGAAACTAAGATTTAGAAATGAAGGGTTTGGAGGTCATACAGAAGAGTGTGATGAAGGGAAACCTCCAGCTTGAATAAGAGCCTTGACATCAAACTCTTTGCCGTACAGAAACACAGAAGTAAATGGCTTAGAAAATTGCCCAATTGCCATTGAAACTCCAGCTGCAACCAGAACCTTACCAGCAGAATACAAGAAATGAGAATACAAATTTCAATTCACCAAATAAACAACAAAAATGAAAATGGGGTACCTTGTTCTGCGCAATTTGAGCGATGTCATTGAAAAAACCAGCACCAAGAGAAGCAGAAACTATAAAGGTAGAAGCTTTAACCTTTCTGGGAAAACGAAAGGAACCCACCTGTTGGAGAAGACGAAGTGGGTTCCTTTGGCTGACAAGGGAGGTAAATTGGGTGGAAGTAGTAACACAGAAGGTTGATTGTTGCAACAACATCATCGTCCCAATCAAAGTCAACCAGAAAACATGTTACGTTAAGGTACTGAGTTATGTTCTGCTCAGAATTTGTTTGGTTCCATAGAAGAGAGAGAATGATGAATGAAAAAAGGCTTGTTTTTCTCTGTACGTGGATAATATAGGGGAAGAAAAGAACCTATTGCTTGCGCAGTTCACAACGCTTTGTCTCTTTTTGTATAACCTTTGGGGAAAGAAGTTTATTTCAATTTTTTATTTTATTTAAACATTTAATTAGTTGCCTATGCTACCAACTAATCACTTTGGATCCTCTCCTTCATTTTTCTCTCATTCCCTCTTCATCCTCTCTATATCTCTCTTAATTGCATTCTCTCTCATGATTAAATTTTGTTTTTTATTGATGAGTGAGAGTGAGATTAAGAGAGATAAAGAGGATGGAGAGGGAAGGAGAGAATAAAATGAAGGAGAAGATCCAAGTCCCCAACTAATTATACCGAGCAAAATTAAAAATTTATGCAAAAGAAATTTTGTTAAATCTATATATTTAATTTTAAAATATATAATATGTTTTATTTGTTTTCACTTTAAGTAGTGTTTTGGATACAGCAAAGTCTCAAGCATAACTCAATTGAAATTATTGAATGTATATAGTGAATATTAGATTTAAGGTACACTTTATGACCTTCACTTTCTACTTCACTTATTTTAGATTCCGTAACTGATTTGAATGTGCAAGTGCTAATTTTTATAGGTACACCGCGTGTTGCCGTAGTGGAGATCAACATTATCATTTTATGATTAATCCTAATTTTGATTCTTGTTGCGAAACAGTGGCACTATATGTGAGAATTGGCTTCTAATTCACGCAAGATTCCACGATTAGATCATTCTAAATCTAGAAGTTAAATCTCTATTAGAGCCACCATAAGATGGAGAGAATAACCTCTTTCATCGCACCAAAAAAGTATTTCGAATTCCTCGATCATGCACCACCTCAACCCTTCATGATCGATGAGATCTTCACGAAAACGATGTGTGTCAAAGACTTACCACCAGAGAACCTCATTCAAGCAACGACTGATTTGAGATAACAAAGTAAATACAAATCGATGCTATGATTTCGAGATTGTGAGAAGGTAGATGGAATCCAAAACACAAAGTTACCACTAGTCATAACATTTATCGTGGTGAATTAGATAGGTTTACTCGTGGACGATGAGAGTTCATGTAATATCCTATACACCGATACACTCGAGCAAGTAGGATTATGCCAGGTAGATCTGAGTTCATAAGGTGACAGAGGCCTCTTAGCCTTCAATGATTTTGAAACTCACCCTTATGGAATGGCAAATCTTCCACTATCGCTTGGAGGAGGAGAAGACGGAAGAAAGGTAACTCTTTGTTTCCTTGTAGTACCATGTAAGATTGTTTTCAACAACATCCTTGGCAGGTTCTTTTTGGAAAAATTGGACGTCTTAGCTTTCCCAATTCACCTTAAAGTAATGTATCACGACAACACTATGAAGATAGGATTTGAACTCTCTATTGAACATATAACTCTACACACAAGAGGGGGTGAATTGTGGGAGTTTGAAAAACATTGGTTTAAAACAAAATTGTTTTCTAAATTAGAGTTTAAAAACATATTGAATAAAATGTTTGAAGAATTGCAGCAGAAAACCAATGGAAAGAAAATATATGAAAAGTAAAGATATAAGTGAAAAGAGATGACACCAGAATTTATATAGGCTCAGTCTAAATTAAGTGACCTAGTCCTCATTCCAAAAATTGATCTTGAGAGTTTTCAATAATATTTATGAGCTTTTACCAGGTTAAGCTCACGAATCCCTTATTGATGTAGGAGGATTGTGCATATCAAAGAAGAAACCGCACGTCGGAAAACATTTTAATATTTAAGCAATTTTAATTTTAATATTTAAGCAATTTCTGTTTTATTTGTTTTATTTAATTTTGTTTTGGATTAAAGGCCCATAAGGCTCAATAGGGTTTATTTGTTTTCTGTATTTAAAGACCTTTGGCATGGCCATAAGGATTATCTCTTTTATTATAATAGAATCCAAAGTTTTCTTTATTCCGGTGGACTCCAGAGCTTATCTATAGGGTTTGCGCTTGCAACCCTGTTTTCATTCAAGGTTTAGCGCTTGTTATTCCTTTGGGCGGCTTCCGACTGCGTCAGTTGGTATCAGAGCCTGGTTTTCTCCTGCTCTTTTCATAGCTTGACAACTATGGCGGATCAACCGGTGACCAAAGCAGATCTTGAGGGAATTACCACGGCTTTTACCGCGGCTCTAACTGCTTTGACTGAACAGATGGTGAATTAAGCAAATCAGGCGAACAACGCCAACAACAATGGGAATCAGCAAAGAGACAGGAGAGAGGAACCGATTAGGGTTCTGCGGGGTGGAAACTATGTCGAAGATTCGAGTTCAGATGAGGAAGAAACTTATGATGAAGAGGTTAATCGTGGGAATCTACAGAACAACTATGACTATCGAGTGAAGGTTGATATTCCATTGTTCTACGGAACTATGGGAGTGGAGGAGTTTCTTGATTGGCAGATCAACGTCGACAGGTTCTTTGACGTTATGGGTGTCCCTGAGAACAAACAAGTCAAGATGGTTACGATCAGGCTTAAAAGTACTGCAGCTGTCTGGTGGGATAAACTTGTTGTTCAAAGGCAGAGACAAAGGAAGGGGCCAGTCAGAACTTGGAGAAGAATGAAACAATTGATGTTGGAGCGGTTTTTACCGGAGGATTATGAGCAGATTCTTTATAAGATGTACATCGAGTGTGTTCAGGGCAAGAGAACCGTGACTGAATACACAGCTGAGTTCCTACGATTTTCTGAGCGCAATGAATTGGGAGAATCAGAAAGACAGAAAGTGGCTCGATACATCAGTGGCCTAAAGGGATCCTTGCAGGAGAAGATGGGTTTACATATTGTATGGACCGTAGCTGAAGCATCTAGTTTGGCTTTGAAGGCAGAATTGATGGAGAAATCCCCTCGAAATTTCTCGTCTATTGAAAGGTACTCACCCTAAAGTAACCGTGAATCAGCAAGTGACAAGGAAAAGAATGCAACATCCCGAGATTCCAACATTGGGAATAAGGGGGCTAGCAGCTCTAGCAGTGTGCAGCAGGGTAAAGCACCAATTTCGAGGCCGAATAATCTATATACTAGACCCGCTATAGACACATGTTATCGTTGTAACGGAAGAGGCCACAAATCGAATGTTTGTCCAACAAGGAGAGTCGCTGCTGTTGTGGAAGAAAGGGAGGAAGATGAAGAAATAGAAGATCCTACAATTAAGAACGATGAGTATGCCGATGTTGAGTTTGCGGTGGAAGAATCTAATGAGAGGGTAAATTTTGTGTTGCAGCGAATGTTACTAGCATCCAAAGACGAAGGGCAGCGCAAGAATTTGTTCAAGACACATTGTTCTATCAAGAACAAAGTGTGTAATCTAATTGTGGATAGTGGCGGCATGGAGAATCTGGTGTCGAAAAAATTGGTAGATTATTTGAAGTTGTCCACAAAACCACATGAGAAGCCATACAACCTCGGTTGGGTAAGTAAGGGCTCCCAAGTTCGAGTAACACTAACCTACAGAGTTCCTATCTCCATCGGAAAATATTATAGAGAAGAGGTACTTTGTGATGTTCTTGATATGGATGTTTGTCATATTTTACTTGGTAGGCCTTGGCAATTTGATAATGATATCACTTATCGAGGACGGGATAACGTGATGATGTTTACATGGGGCACACATAAAATTGCTATGGCTCCTGTTTTGCACTTTGATAAGAATCCAGAAGGAAAGAAGTCTAGATTTTTGATGATGATGCAGATTGAAAAGGAGCTTGATGAGGGTGTAAAAGAAGTTGAATGTTTCTGTCTAGTGGAGATCAAAGGGTTGATGAATGTTGTAAAGGAGGAAACAACAATTCCAGAAGAACTGCTAGGGATCCTAAAGGGTTTCAAGGAGTTAACCGCATATGAGCTGGAAAACGAATTGCCTCCTATGCGAGATAAACACATGGAAGTTAAACTTTTCAATGTGGGAGAAGATGTGATGGCATTTCGGCGTAAGGAGAGGTTTTCAGTGGGTACTTACAATTATAGCAAGCTGCCAGATGAAGTTCTTTATCAAGAAGAGAACTCGGGGTCGAGCTCTTCAGAAGTGAAGGAGAGTGATGTAGGAGGATTGTGCATATCAAAGAAGAAACCGCACGTCGGAAAGCATTTTAATATTTAAGCAATTTTAATTTTAATATTTAAGCAATTTCTGTTTTATTTGTTTTATTTAATTTTGTTTTGGATTAAAGGCCCATAAGGCCCAATAGGGTTTATTTGTTTTCTGTATTTAAAGACCTTTGGCATGGCCATAAGGATTATCTCTTTTATTATAATAGAATCCAAAGTTTTCTTTATTCCGTTGGACTCCAGAGCTTATCTATAGGGTTTGCGCTTGCAACCCTGTTTTCATTCGAGGTTTAGCGCTTGCTATTCCTTTGGGCGGCTTCCGACTGCGTCACTTATACAAGGAAAAATGAAGTTTCAGATTTACTTCCAACTAAACACCGAACCATGGACTAAGGGTTAGTCTTCTTTCCAAACGCGGACGAAGCTTCGAGCGATTAGTATGCAATCTTAAATCGAGATTCCATATAGACTTATCTTGAACCAATGCAGAGTTTTGAATTAGCTATCCTCTGAGTCGAACCGGGGTTTAACACGGGCTAACCACGAACCGAATTGGGATTTTACGCAGGTTGACCACGAGCTAAACTGAGATTTTATACCAAGATAATCTCGAACCAATTTGAGCTGGGATCAATAATTGATGAAAATATTTTCCATTGGTTATATTTAAGAACCCAGAAAGATAGTTTTTCCATAAGTGGCCTAACTCACGAACCAAACGAAGACTTAATATTAAATCTCCTAACCAAAGATTTTAATGGGTCTAACTTCAAGACCAAACAAACACTTCCTAAGGAAGAAATATTCACTCAAGAGGAAAAATAAATCTTAGTTAATTTACAAGATTACCCTTTCCATAATAAACTTCCTCACTTAAACAAAAGAACCTTTCTCAAAGCACTATGGCTAAAATTATGAGAGAGAAAAAGAAAACATTTTAGAGAGAGAGGGAAGAAGGAAAGTGAGATAACTCACATTTTCTGGATATGAAAAAGTGAAGGGACGTGCCTCTATTTATAATCCAAAGGTTGGTTAAAAAAAGGAAACAATCCATAAGCAAAATTAATTGTTCAATCAATTAGGTCATTATTTAATTAATTGGATGACATAAATAATCGATTATAATTTCCCATTTTTGAGAGATTTGATAGAGAGTCGTTATCCTTCATTAAGACACTACCACAATCGATTATGTACTCATTTTTCACTTACCTAATTGATTGGGTAAATGCTCTAATCGATTGGAGAATTCAAAAAATATGTCATAATCATTCTGGTAGTTTCCGATTCATCTAGCTAGGCTTCAAAACATTCTTAGGTGATCTTCTTCAAGAAATAAAGGCTTCAAAATATTTTAAGTGAGTGTATGATTTATCCATATAATTTTATGAAAACACCCATATGTTTTTACAAAAAACTGATCACTCAGACATGGCAAGGCGAGCTTTCACATTTCCTCTCTTTCACACTCTAAAGCTTCAATACTTTGCTGAATACACCAATCATATAAGCATTTTTCTTGAATATTATTGAAGATGAGGCTTGAGATATATTCATGTTGGACACCAACATCAAAGGATATCACCGAGATCATAAAACCCTAGCTCTTTAGCTTTAATTGGAGAAAGAGCTTGAAGTAAAATATCTTGTGCATCTTTGATAGCTAGAAGTAGTTTTCAAATTTTCCTGCTTTATGATTTTTTGTTAAGTTGTCATCAATGTATCTTCATGAGTTATCATTCGGTGTCATCATCAAAACCATGATGGGTCTAGGCATGACTTGCTTGACTTTGATTACTTTATGATTAAACCTACAAACACATAGTTCGACATTCTCCCCTCTTTTGATGATGACAACGTGGAACCTTGTTTTGAAGGAAATAGATCTTTAATAAAGATCAATATATGAAGTCTTAATGAGAAAAACACATAAGGATCCATATGTGCTTGCAGAAGATGACTCAAGATCAAAGTGCCTATACAAATAGATACTATCAAGAAAGAATTCTTGAAGCTTATATGGGGAAAGGTGTAAAAACTCTCCAGGTCTTGTCTGTCAGTCTGTCTGAGTGAATTGAGTACTGTAAAAATAATGTAGTAGCTTAAAAGTACTATGTCAACACACACAAAGCACTTTTCCTAAAAGAAAAATATTTAAAAATGTCTTGGAAGTTGTGCCAAATAACTTAGGAGTTCTAGAAATGGCTAGAAGGGAAATTTTGTCTAATTTAATGGATTAGTCTAATCGATTAGAAAAGATCAAACTTATGCCCCATGACATTTCTACAGCGCCTAAACAATTTGCAACGGATCTATATCACAACCTTCCATTTTGAGAATTATAACAGGCATATTCAATCAATCTAATCGATTAAATAATAAATTCGGCTCATGGATGATTTCCTTTTTTGGTGATTCCAACTACTATATAAAGGGAGGTCTCCCTCACTTAAAATCACGACACTTTCCAATGTTTTCATATTTGTTTGGAATTTATCTCTCTAAGTTCTCTCCTTTTCTCTCTAGAGATTTTCTTTCTTCACTTTTGGTTTCCTGAGTGCTTTGGAGTGAAATTTAATTTGTGAGGAGAATATTATTTTGTAAGTGGCTGTACTAGCCGTTGATAGTCTTAAGGTTGCGATACCTTTAAGAGATTGAGTTTTGGTTCTTGAGATCAACCATAAATCTCTATTATTCGTTTATTAAGCTTAGCCGGAAAAAAACTTTGTTCTTGGTTAAAGAGATCAGCTATAAATCTCTAAACAGTCTCACAAGAATAAGTTGGGATAAAAGTCGTTTATAGGTTGGGAAAAAGCTTATTTATACAAAGATCAGATTATATTAAGTTTTGTGGGCATAACTGATAAAATCTCAAAAGTCTATAATGAAAAATATCAAGAAGACCTCTTGGGGACTGAACTAGGCCAATGTTCGGCCAGACTTGGATAACTCTCTAGTGTAATATTTCTATCCTTATTCTCTTTAATTTTATGCAATATATTTTATTTACTTTACTTACGATACACTTTACTACTCAAAAACATTACTAACACGATCTTAATCGAGAAAGGGAAAAATACCCATACTTTTCAAAAAAACCAGAATTCATGCCCGTCTTGTGCTTGAGGTCACTTGTTTAACAAGTGGCATTAAAACCTAACTCTTGTTAAAGACCAATCGTCTCAGGAGGAAGTATGACTTCAAACTATTCACTAACCAAACCTTCATCCTTTATTGGAGAAAGGTATGGGTTGTGGAAAGAGAAAATGAAAATCTTCATAGAAGGAGTGGATCGTGGTATTTGGAAAACTCTGGAAGATGGACAATTTGTTCCTATACACGGAGTTTATGGTGTTGTAATAAACAAACTTTAAAAGGATTGGTCCAAAGAGGAAAAAGAAAATGTGCAAAATAGTTTGAAAGCTAAGAACATCATCACCACCGCACTTGGTCTTTATGAATTCTTACGAATTTCTCACTGCAAAACTGCTAAAGAAATGAGGGACATCCTTCAAATCACCCATGAAGGTACTACTGAGGTGAAGAGGGCAAGGTTGTGTGCATTAACCCATGAATATGAACTTTTCATAATGAAACCTGAAGAGAACATAAATCAAATACAAACACAATTTACTCATATCGTAAGTCATATGAGGACTCTAGGGAAAACATTCCCAGATGAAGAATTAGTTATAAAAATTCTTAGATGCTTAAATCGTAATTGGTAATCCAAAGTCACTACAATTTCTGAATCAAAGGATTTGGCGACTATGGACACACATACTCTATTTAGCGAATTGCAGGAACATGAGATAGAGCTGAAGAGACTTGCTAATGATAAAGAAGATAACAAAAATAATATAAATGTATTGCGCTTAAAACTATCAACATCGAAGATATGGAATCAAAAGATGGAGATTGTCAAACTGAGATTAACAAATTCGTGAAGTTTATGTTTCAAAAATTCAAGAAGTTCCTATGACACGAAAAAATAAACTTCAAGACTCCATAAACAAAATGGAGAAAGTTTATTTACTCCGACATGCCATAACCGCAGAAAGAAAGGACATATCAAACCAAACTGCTATCAACTCAAAAGGGCACATCAGAAACCCAATCAGAAGAAGGAAAATATGTCGCATGGGGAGATAATGATATGAAATCCTTAGATGATGAAGAGGAAAAAGCCAACATTTGTTTAAAGATGATTAGTGGTTTTTACACGTATATTTACCGTTTATTTTAGTTATCTTTGATTAATATTATTAAGAGTTTTATAGCATTCTTCTTTATTTTATGCGTTGGTTGTGTGTTTTAGTGTTTTCAGACTCAAAGGAATAAAATAGGACAAATCAGGACGAGAAAAATGCAAAATTCGAAGTTTCGGAAAAGTTTTCAGCATGCTTCAGCAGGTGCAACACGGCCACCCGTGTCAGGCAACACTGGCCGTGTCAGCCAATACGCTGATTGATTAGTTTTCACTAAATAGTTCATAACTTGAGCTACGGGAATCAGATCGACGCGTTCTAATATTCGTTGGAAAGCCGAGAGAAAGAGCTACATTTCTATGATGAATTCAAAAGCTGATAAAGAAGTTAGAAGCCTCGAAAATATCATGAGAGTTTTGTTAGTTTGCCAAATAGCTGACTTGTAAGGGTGTTTTAGGTATTTCCGACGGACTTAAGTGACTGTCTGCTGTTTAACCAAGTTTTGAAGAAGAATTAGGGGACTTTTTGGCCAAGAGAAGACACGATTGAAGATTGGAGAACACAAGGGTTTGGGGGAGAAGAAAGTTTTGATGAACGGAAGCGATTGAAGATCAACTTTCATCTCAATTCTTGTAATGTCTCTATTTTATATTTTGTTTTCTTTGAACAATACGAGTAACTAAACCCTAATACTAGGGGATGTCCCTGATTTGATTCTGTAATGATTTTGAATTCTTGAGTTCATCAATAGATTTGTTTTCTTATTTAATTTAATTGTACAAGGTTTTTATTCTTTCTTTGTTGAACCAACAAGATTGATTTACGGTTAACAACCAGCTGGACAGCGGTTGTTAAGGTTTTTGTACGATTAGACTATAGTAGATATCACCTAGGACTAGAGATACCCTATAATTACCGGTTAACTCTTGATAACATAAGGGCTTGATTTCATCATAATTCTCTATGGACTTAGAATTTAGGATGAATGTTCAAAGGTTTTCCCACTAAGGACTTAGGGGAAAATATCCTAAAGGGCTGGTAATTGAATAGTATGAACTTGTTGAGGAGATCTGAATCCAAGGTTATTACAGGAACAATCACACACTTTACCCTAGCATAATACTCATATTTATCAAAAAGCCAATTTACTTTTCTGCTTATGTTAATTATTGCTTAGTCACAATTTGCAAACACAACCCCAACATTAGTTTTTTTTAATTGAACTACAATTTGAACTTTATATTTCCTACGCAGTCCGCGAGATCGATATTTGGGATTAATCCTATTATTACTACATCGGTAAAAATAGTACACTTGCTATTTTCCGATCAAAAGACAAAATATCATAAAGATGAGGCAACCTCTAAATTTTCTTACAATGATTTATTTAAAATATGTAAGGGCTTATCTGAAGAAACATCCAAACTTGAGAAAATCATTTCAACATCAAATAAAGCTTTAGAAAAAGAACTAAGAAATCTTAGAGAAAAGAAATAAAAGGTTAGACAAGATCCTTCCACTTCAAAAACAGACACATGTAATGATTGCAACATATTGAAAGATAAAGTTTGCAACCTTAAAAAAAAACTCTTGTTAAATTCACCATTGAAAGAGATAATCAGAAGTACTGTTAGGAAATCAAAGAGCCTCATACAATAAAGCAAGATTAGAATATGAACCTAAAAATAATAGTAAAAACTTTAGTAATATTTGCAATGCCTAACTAACATCCAAATACAAGACCCTAAAATGTAACTAGTGTAATAAAGAAGGCCATATTGCCATTTTTTATACCAAAAAGAGTCATGAGCGCAAAAAAGGATACTCGCCTTCATACTTTTACAAAAACACTGTGGATATAAAAATAAAAGGATACCCGCTCAAAATATGTATTCCACTAATATCAAAGGATCCAAAAAAATATGAGTACCAAATGTAGAAAAATCAAATTTTGATGCAGATAATGATAGCGACAATTACTCTTCAATTGAAGAAGCTATTATAAAGCCTTGTTCATTCGAAGGATGAAGTTCTTGAATATTAATGATCTTACCATTAAGTTCACGGTTAGCTCGTATAAGGGTCTGTTTGATAAGACCCAAAAAATAGTTTTTAGCTTTTCATCTCACATTAATGAAAAAGCTCTGTTTGGTAATGCTATTTTAGCTTTTAGCTTGTAACTTTTTTTACTAGCTTTTAGCTTTTTTTTCAAAAGCTATTTGAAGTAGCTTTTGAGCTTGTAACTTTTAACTTGTGACTTTTTTTCCATTTATATCCTTATTATT
Organism: Vicia villosa; assembly: GCF_029867415.1. Taxonomy (NCBI): domain Eukaryota; kingdom Viridiplantae; phylum Streptophyta; class Magnoliopsida; order Fabales; family Fabaceae; genus Vicia; species Vicia villosa. Next base: position 80,062 of record NW_026706594.1, read on the forward strand.
TTAACAAAATATTATTACCCTTATTAATTAAAATGATCTTTTATGTCATTTTGTATCTATCAGCTAATGAAACAACTAATTTACCAAACACTCATGTTAACTTATCAGCTATCAGTCACCAGCTATAAGCTACCAACTACCAACTATCAGCTACAAGCTGTTAAAATCATAAGAGGTTATTGGTTATCCTATTAAACCAAATTGAGCTAAAATATTTTGTGGAGAGAAGTCTCACCGCTTCAATCTACCTTTGGAAAGGAAGCTTTGCCACTTCAGTCTCAACATAATGGGGAAGACGCAAACGATCATATCATTCGTCTTGTACTATCATGGTTGTACGACAACCATCATTTCCTTGTATAAGGGAGTTCGTGAGCTTCACCTACTAAAAATTCTCAAGATCAATTCTTGGGGAGAGGAGCCTGTCCTTTAGATTTGACCGAACCTCTATAAATTTTGGTGTTGTTTTTCTTCCCTTATACTCTTTCATTTCCGCATTTTGTTTTAATATTTATTTTCCGCTGCTTAGATAAAAATATTTTCAAACTACCTAATTATAGAAAAATATTTATATTTTTCAAACTACTTAATTATAAAAAATTATTTTTTAAACTCTAATTTTAATTTAAAAAAATTTTAAAATCATATTTTTTAAAATCATACAAGATCACCGTCTATTGTGTGTGAAATTTCAAATCTAACAAGAATTTCAGTAAATATGCTTTTCGTGTGCCCTGCCCTGAATAAAACATTAGGGCAAAGATGCATAATCACATATTGTATAGAGTTGAACTTTTATTATTTTTTCTATTGAAAACTCTATTAACTTTTAAAAAAATAGATTATTTTTGATAAAAAATATTCTAGAACCACAACGTGGGAAGTGTTGTAACAAACCAACAAAATAGATCATTTGATTTAATAATAGTTTTTAAAAAATAATATTCCTTCTAAATTTAAATTTAAAAGTTAAAACATTTATTTTCTTTCTTATAATATTACTAATAGAGAAAAGGGGTGATACATGTAAAATAATTGTACACAATTACGACAATATATCTAATTAAATTACTTTTTTTATTTTTAAAAAAAATTAATAAAACAATTTTTTACTCCCTCCGTTTTTTATTATAAGTCGTTTTGGAAAAAAAATTTGTATTTTAATATAAGTCGTTTTACAATTCCAATGAATAATTAATGTTATTTTTACTATTATATCCTTAAATATTTATTATTCTCTCTCCTTTCAATTATATAAATTTATCTTCCAGATATCATTAATGAAGGATAATTTTGTAAAAACCTTCATAATTTCTCATTTTCATACAACAATTATTATTTTTCTTAATCTGTGTGAAAAGTCTAAAATGATTTATAATAAAAAACGGAGGAAGTATTAGATAATAGTATAAAATTATTTTATACTTTTATTGCATATTCATTAAGCCCTTCTTAATATACCATCTTAACAAATTTATTACAATAACAATTTATCTATTTATGGATCTCATAAATAAAGAGTATGTTAACTTATTCTTTTAGGATAAATATTAAAAAATCTATTAAAAGAAAATTTGTGTTAAAATAACAATAAAAAAAGAAAATATAAATTTTAATAAAATTAAAACACAAATTATAATATATTTTAAATTTATTTGTATATTATCCATAAATAATTAAAAAAAAAAATCAGATACATCAATTTTTTTTCTTATATTTCATGTAAAATTTTGGAGCATTCTAGCTTCAAAGGAAACGACGATCCAACTTCTCTCTGTGTTTGCGTTCATTGAAATCGTTGGTTCTTCTCTCAATTTTCAGTTTCATAAACCAGAAATGGGGTTTCAAAAAATAAGGGTTGACAATCCCATCGTTGAAATGGATGGTATGTTTTTGATTATTACTAACCCTATGAAATTGTTTACTTTTCTGATCATTCATCATAAAGAGATGAGAAAGTTTCATGCTTTATGAATTATCAGGAACTGGATTCAAATGGGTCAAAATTTCAATTATCTTCATGTGAATAATCAATTTTTCATTGTTTTCCACTTACAGGAGATGAAATGACAAGAGTAATTTGGAAAATGATAAAAGATAAGGTAGTTATTTTATGTTATTTTTGTGAATATTTGAATAGAATCATGGATGATTATTGTTAGTAGACATGGTATAGAAGAGAGGATTGGTAGACAAGAGTGAAATTGCTATGTGATTGAATGAGTAAAAATGATTCCATTAAGTCATTTATTGGTGTTAATAAACTAGTAACTAAATTACCTATCGACATACGGACTTTTAATCCCCATCTAACTATATCTAAATTCCTTATTCTTCATTTTGTAGCTTATTTTGCCTTTTTTGGAGCTGGATATTAAGTATTTTGATCTTGGGCTTCCTCATCGAGATGCCACTAATGATAGAGTTACCATTGAAAGTGCCGAAGCTACACTAAAGTATGTGATCTAATATTTCCTACGAGGCTTATTTGCTTGTCTTTGCCCTTAGATTGCATATGATTTTGTTGTTTCTATCACTATTACGCTATTCTTGCTTTATGATGATTCTTTTGATCAAGAGTTGTAATGCTGTTAAATGTTAAGAGGAAATCGACTTCTATCTTGTTAATTTCTTAATCCAAAAATGGCTTGGAGGATTCAGTTCACTGCATAGCCTTGACATGTTTGGATTTCAGTTAAGATTTCGTATTTATCTCGATACCTTAGAGATGCATTTTCTTATTCGAAATTGCCATGAAATTCTGATACAAATATACATGTATTGTTTTTGGGGTATTTGTTTCATGTTATATAAATGTACTCCTGGGAACTGGGAACATGCGTATTGCAAAATGTATATTTCCATGGCGGAATAACATTCCCATGACATTTCCAAAAACATATTTATATTAACATGAAACAGATGCCACCTTAATGTTTGGAATGCTGTTTTTCATTATACTGTGCATCTTTACCTTAGAAGAGGAGAACTAACTAGAATTGTAATGCCCCCAAAGCCTTACTTCAATAGTAAATGAACCATTCATCTTACTCAAAGCATAAAATCGATTCTCCTTTTGGAACGTGTTTCCGTCTCCCCATCTTAAATCGTTACAAAGGCACCCATTATCAAATTCTGGTAACTGTAGCCACGGGGTTTTCTGCCAGATGTGTGTTAGTATAAGTAGGTGCAATGTTCCTTCCCAATAGAGTGGCGGTGCGGCTAAATTGCATCTGATAATCATAAGAAAATATGATTTAAATGCGGATGAAGACTAAATACTAGATATGCTCAATACTGTACATACAATGGTGTAAAATACTGATGGGACTTGTGAATTCATAATGGAAAATCTATTTGTATTGAGTATGAAAATGAAGCAAAGCTAACTTACAGTGATGAAAAAAAAAGATAAACCAGAATGTGACACTCCTGCCAGAGCACGATGCTTCTTACAAGAGAGAAATCTCTTCTAACCAACTCTAACAATATTTCTGAATGACCGTCTCACTCTCGCCTCCTTCTCCCTATATACCCTCGCACATCCTAACCATTTGCCACATCAGCAGCTCTTTCTCTAACTTTTCTATTCAGCTTGGTTATTGGGCTTATGCCCAAAGCCAGTGTCCTATCAAATACTGTTAGAAGATCAATATTAGAAAGAAATAAAAAATGCGAAACAAGAGTGTGATATATTTGGTTTTGGTTGAAATATTAACTACTTAAATAAGATGGAGTAAGTTTTGTTCTAAATGTTATTATTTTTCATGTTATTTAGAGCTGAAAGGGTTTTGGTCCATGTCCCCTCTTATGTTTCGTTTTCTCCTTTTAGTTTTTTAATAAAATCTTTGGTATCCCCCAAATGATTGGTCCTAGATAATGTGCCGGCCTAGTTTAGGTCTCAGTTATCAGTCACAGTGATGCCTCTGCCTACCATTCTTTGCTTTTAAAAAAAGTTATGTGGAGTAAAGAACATTTCAATGTTATCATTTCTGTATTAATTGTTAAGCAATATTATGTTACACGGGACGTGGCCTCCTAATATCACCTCGGGTTTATTTTCCTTTCATTGCAGGTATAATGTAGCTATCAAATGTGCAACTATTACTCCAGGTATTCATCATTGTTCTTATTTGGAATGATGCATGACTTTCCATGTCATCTTAACTTAAGGTTGTGAACAGCGTACCCCTATGTGTTAATTGAAATTCACATCCAAGGGCTTTCTTTTTCATAGATGAAGGCCGTGTCAAGGAATTTGGCTTAAAACAAATGTGGAGGAGCCCAAATGGGACAATCCGGAACATTTTAAATGGTAATTAAATTTTCTGAGTTTCTGCAACCCTGTTGTTTTCTGAGTTTTTAACTAACATACAAGGAAACTATTACTCTATATCCTTACAGGCACAGTTTTTAGAGAGCCAATCATCTGTAAAAATATTCCTCGGCTTGTTTCAGGTTCCTAAAAAATTAGAACTTATTTGATGTCTGAGAATTTTCTTTTATGATAGCAAGTGTTAATTACTGGCTATTGTTTAGGCTGGACGAAGCCAATATGCATTGGAAGACATGCTTTCGGAGACCAATATCGGGCAACTGATGCAGTTATAAAAGGCCCAGGAAAGCTAAAATTGATGTTTGGTAAGTCAATATTCAGTCAGCTGTTTCTCAAGGCTCAAATAGTTGGGATTTACAATCTTCACAAAATTGCAACTTTGCTTAACCAATGTCAATTCTTAAAAAACTAAAAAATTTGAAGTATATTAATTTGAAGTATCTTACGAAATTTAGTTGGGCTTTACAGTACCTGATGGACATGAAGAGACTAAAGAGCTAGAGGTGTATAAATTCACTGGTGCTGGAGGTGTAGCTTTGTCCATGTATAATACCGACGAGGTTTGCATCTGAGCCATGGTTTTTATTACTATTTTCTCTAGGAAATTTTTTTAACTGCCCTGGCAATGATAAGTTATGTGGTATTTCTTCTTGAAACAGTCCATTCGGGCTTTTGCTGAGGCTTCAATGAATATTGCTCACGAGAAAAAATGGCCTCTCTACCTTAGCACTAAAAATACCATTCTAAAGAACTATGATGGAAGGTATGCTGATGAATTTTCTGTCCATTCTCTATATTTTGGGATTCTTCAATAAATCAAGATGATATTTTGATTGGACTGCAAAACCAATCCACTTGCCTTTCATTCATGTGTAATTTTTCGTTATAAAATTAAAATAAAAGACATAAAGTTCAAAATAATAATAATAATTTAGTTGTAGTTGTTAGACTGCCAAGTACATTTCTAACTCTTTGCTTTTATGAAGATTCAAGGATATTTTCCAAGAAGTTTATGACACCCGATGGAGTAATAAGTTTAAAGCTGCAGGAATATGGTTAGATGAGTTGCTTATCATTCTTGTCAAAATCTTTTCTTTTGTTAGTAAATTGGTAATTCACATTCTTGATTGTTAGGTATGAACACCGTCTTATAGATGACATGGTTGCGTATGCTGTTAAAAGTGACGGAGGCTATGTATGGGCCTGCAAGAATTATGATGGGGATGTGCAGAGTGATTTCATAGCTCAAGGTGGAAATCAATATGCTCTTGCCTCATTCACTTCACCTTTAGTTTCTTGAAAGTTTTGTTCCTTTTAGCATGTTTCATTCTTTGATATGATCTGAAAAGTAGTTTTCATTGAACAGGATTTGGTTCTCTTGGCTTGATGACTTCAATATTGGTATTGCTTTCCTACCCCTTTACGTCATTTCACTTTTCCCTTCATACATATCCTTTATTTTGTTTCTGTCTGTTCTTTATTCGGTTATATCTCTGGCATGAATGTTAATGAAGCTGAAATTCCTGACAGGTTTGCCCGGATGGGAAAACCATTGAAGCAGAGGCAGCCCATGGTACTGTTACCCGCCATTTTCGGGTTCATCAGAAGGGTGGTGAAACCAGTACAAACAGTATTGCTTCAATTTTTGCCTGGTCACAGGGTCTTGCACATAGGTAAGAATTGAAAATTGAAACTCATACAATTGTTTCTTCTTCATAGAATTTGGTCTTTTCCTTTGTAGTTTTAGTTAATATTACAGATGGCAGGCTGAGCAGGATAAAGAGCTGTTTATTTGTGTTTATTCTAAGTGTTTCTTTTTTCCCAAAAATGTCAAAAATATGTTTGATAATTACCATATTAGATAAATATTTTATGGAAAGCAAAAAACCTTACAATAAAGATGATGTATTGTTGTTCACTTTTCATAATATGAAGGAAGTTGCTTCATGATAAAGGGAAAATTTTATTGTATAGCTGTAAGACCAGCAATGTTATATGACACAAAGTGTTGAGCAGTGAAATGGCAACATGAGAGTAAGCTCGGTGTAACAGAAATGAGAATTGTACGATGGATGTGTGTTAATATTAGACGAGATAGGATAAAGAATGATAGCTTTAGAAGTCAGGACAGCACCAGCTATAGAAAGGATGGTTGAATCTCGACTTAGGTGGTTTGAACATGTATGAAGAAGACCTCTAGATTATATAGTAAGGACAATATATCAGATGGAGGACTGTCTGATATTGCTAGAAGTAGAGGAAGACCAAGGACAATATATTAGACGGAGGACTGTTTGATATTGCTAGAAGTAGAGGAAGACCAAGGAAAATTATAGGAGAAACTATTAAGAAATACCTAGAACTTTATGGTATAGAAAAAAATGTTATATATTATGTTAAAGTGTTATGGTGTCGTTTGTTTCATGTAGCCAATCATAGCTAGTGGGAGTTTTATATATTTTTAAGACCTTTCTAAAACAACCTAATTTTTGCAGGGCAAAGTTGGATGGAAATGATAGATTGCTGGACTATACAGAGAAACTGGAAGCAGCTTGCATTGGAACAGTTGAATTAGGGAAAATGACAAAGGATCTTGCGCTTCTGATTCACGGACCCAAGTAATTTCTGGCCTTCCGATAGTTCTTCCAGAGCGCTAACTATTCTTTTTAATAACAAATCAAAACTACTTGCTCTTGATTTTGTTGTAGGGTTTCTAGGTCGCATTATTTGAATACTGAAGAGTTCATCGATGCTGTAGCGGAGGATCTGAGGACAAGATTAACTACAAAATCAAAGCTGTAGAGTTAACTAGTTTCTCTTGGGTTTAAGCACTTCTTATGCTGAATTTTGAATTTGGAATGTTTGTTTGAATAAAAAAAAATGGTAGAAGTTGGGTGGAGAGAATACTAAGGATAATGCATATAGTGGACAGAAATAACAGGCAGAATCAAGCCAGAAGGGACTACACTCTCCCCATTTAACTTAAAATAAGGACTTCCTAGAACTGGATTTTCCATACTACAGATAGAAAAGCTTGGTATATTCAGAGAGAGTTTATTAGCATGGTAGAACTTGAACTGATTTTGGATTTTCCACGCCCTAAACAGGGATTCAATGTAATAACATCCCCAAATTGAGGAGCTAGATATTCTCTATCCTATGTTCTTTTGTTATAGATATTTAAATATCTTTTGTGAAAATGTTAAAGATGCATTATATTTTCTTTAGGCTATGTTTGCGAGTTTGAAGGGGAGAGGAGGGAAAGGCTTCCGAAAATAAAATTTTTAAAAAATATAGAAAAATATTTGACATTTTTTGAAAAAATGATTTTGTTTAGAATGATAAAAGAGTCATTATCATTACTAAATTTTTAATTTTCAGAATAGTATAACAACCTAAAAGATATTTGGAAAATTTATGTAAGCCCTCCAAAACCCTCCTTCAATATAATTTTTGAGTTCTCCAATTTTATGGGGTTTTTGGTGTTATGAATAAAATTAAATCCTCAAAAACCCTCATACCCAAAATCTTTTTATTCTTTTCACTCAATTCTTCCTATTTTTCAAAGTCCCCCACTCCCTTTCCCTCCTAACTCGCAAACAGAGCCTTAGAATATGGAAGTTAGTGATATACTGCTAAGTTGCAGTAGTAGATATTTGTTTGAATTTGATTAAATTGTGGCATTTCACTTACTTTAATTATTGTCTCCAACACCCTTCATTGTTTTGGGTTTGAAGGGGTGGATTTAGAGCATATATGACCTTTGTTGTGTATATAAATGAGAGCAATTTTCATCTTATTAGTTTTATAAGTTAATTTTCGTCTTATAAATGAAAGCTCATGTATGTGTTTAGGAGGAAATTTTGTGATGGCTTTCTCCTTTTGTAAATAGGGTATGTATATGAGACCCCTGAATCAGAGACTAAAATGAGCGATTTCTCACTCTTTCAGTTAAAGATATGCGAGTGGAAAGAATGAATTCTTCCTTTAATCGTGGAGGAGGAGGTTTTGCCCCTTTGCTTAATTGATTCTACAAACCCATCAGTTGGATTAGGAGGAAAACATGGTTCAGTTTGGGGGGCTAGGCCCCACTCGCTACGATAACTTGCTATGCATTTGGGACGCCCTAGACTAGTTTTGGGCGCCCCAATGGCCTATCTGGTTTATGGAAACTTGTGTCCCTTTGTTGAACATTTTAGCAATATTTGATTTACTGACTTGACTTGTGTACTTTTGAGCTATTTCTTTTAGAGTCTAGCAAAATTATTTTAATCCACAACCCTTGAAGCATGAGGTATTGAAAAGGGCATCCCACAACCCTTGAAGCAAAATTATTTCAATCCACAATCCTTGGCGGGTTATTTATATTAAGATTGCTTCAAATGTCCATTCTTGGATGCGAGAGAGTGTGTTAAGAGTCTCATATTCAATTATATATGGCCCGAATAGGTGTTTATAAGTGAGAATATTTTTCACTTTATAAGTTGATTTTGTTGGGATGAGTTAAACTCACCATACATACTTGTGAGGTGGTCCAAAATATCATGTAGTTGTTAAAAAGCACAATGAGAGACAATCTTTAGTTGTGTATGGCTAACTAAGATTTAAGGTTTATGGTGTCTAGTGAGCAAGCCCACGTAAGAATAATGAAGATCTCATGTATGTGTTTAGGAGGAAATTTCGTGATGCCTTTCTCCTTTTGTAAATAGGGTATGTATATGAGACCCCTGAATCTGAGACTAAAATGAGCGATTTCTCCCTCTTTCAGTCAAAGATATGCGAGTGGAAAGAATAAATTCTTCCTTTAATCGTGGAGGAGGAGGTTTTGCCCCTTTGTTTGATTGATTCTACAAATCCATCAGTTGGATTAAGAGGAAAACATGGTTCGGTTTGGGGGGCTAGGCCCCACTTGCTAGGGCGACTTGCTATGCATTTGGGACGCCCTAAACTAGTTTTGGGCGCCCTAATGGCCTATCTGGTTTAGGGAAACTTGTGTCCCTTTGTTGAACATTTTAGCAATATTTGACTTACTGACTTGACTTGTGTACTTTTGAACTATTTCTTTTAGAGTCTAGCAAAATTATTTCAACCCACAACCCTTGAAGCATAAGGTATTGAAAAGGGAAAAGTGATTAATTAGATCATGTGTAGATCCAACCTCAATCATGGACCTGAGGAAAACTCTTCGGCTAGATATTTGAGTTTATTCATCCAAATGAGACTGGGGTGAGTCCCTCGAGTAATCTTGGGATGAGTCCCTCTAGCGTCACTGATACTGGAACATGTAGCATTAAATGCTTAAAATGATGGGGTTGCTTTGAGAAAAACAAACCAACTCAGGACCTTACACGTAGCAGCAGTTGACGTGCCTAGTGAGAGGTCATCATTGCCTACATCACATAACTTCTAATTTTTTTGGTAAGTAGTCTAGTGGATGGAATTCCCTATTTTAAAGGTGAACAAGTGGGATGTCGTGGGTGTGAACCCGCACTATTACGTCTAATGTCTTTGCACAACTATCAACTGAGTTGTCTTAACAAAATACCTTACTTTTAATTCTATAAAAAAGAACTTTGTATTATTTTCAAAACATGTTATCACACACTTTCTCTATAGAGCAAGCTATTTATCTTCTCTAAACCTAAAACTCTCATTTCTGCTAGCTTACGAGTATATACCTTTTTCCTTTTCTTTGCCTTTTTGCTACGCTTTTTGGGTAGCTTGGACCAGCTTGGGCGCCCTAAGGGTATGTCTCGTTTCGGGAAACTTGTGGCACCTTTTGTTGGGCACTCACCTAATGTTGATCTAACTGACTTGGTTTGTGTCCTTTTAGGCTATATTTGCGAGTATTTGCGAGTTTGGAGGGGAGGGGAGGGGAGGGAAAGGCTTCCGAAAATGAATTTTTAGAAAAATATAGAAAAATATTTGATATTTTTTGAAAAAATGATTTTTTTTTAGAATGATAAAAGAGTAATTTTTATTACAAAATTTTTAATTTTCAAAATAGTATGACAGTTTAAAAGATATTTGAAAAATTGATGTAAGCCCTTCAAAATCCTCCAAATCCCTCATTCAATATAATTTTTGAGTTCTCTCATTTTATGGGGTTTTTGGTGTTATGAATAAAATCAAACCCTCCAAAACCCTCGTACCCAAAATCCTTTTATTTTTTTCACTCAATTCTTTCTATTTTTCAAAGCCTTCCCCCTCCGAACTCCAAAACTTAGCCTTAAACTATTTTTGTACAAAGTGTAGTGAAATTATTCCCGTCGATATCCCAAATATAAAAATAAAATGCCCAAAATAATATATTAAGAGATAGGTTTGGTATTAATATTCTTAGGTTGTGTTTGAGATATGAATTATGGAAAAAAAGGATGGAAAAAGATTTAGTTTTTATTTTTAAATTAAAAAAATTATAATATTATCTTCGTTCATAAACATAGTATTTCTTAGATAAAGTTATGAAAATTAAGAAAGTTGATTTGAATATTAAATTTATTTAATAGTATGTTAAAAACAAAAATATTTGTAAGTTGAACATATATATTTTAGTATGATTGTGTTAAATCCAACTCATTGTGTCTTTTAATATAATTGTTCTACTTTTGAATATAAGAAAGTCATAGTGTTGTTGATAATATGACATGGGGTGTCACACTCTGTAAATAATATTCAAGAAGACTTCAATAATTGTTTGAATAATGACTATTTTTTTGCAAATTCAATTTAGTCCCCTTAAACAATCATAATTCAAAAGAAACAGTGCCACACTGGGACTCTTAGAACAATAATACTAAAGAAACACAAAAGATACTTAGAAGTATGAAAAAAATAAAATTTTGAATGAATATACATGTATCTGTTTACAATGATTAGTTCTGCAAAAGAGGAGGTAACACTTTGTACAATGAATTTTCTTAAAACAAGTATTAATATATGTATATGTATTTTTATCTAAACATGTTTAATTTTTGTTCTTCTGCTAAAAATACTCAAAATCTACATAAGAATTATCAGTTGAATTTTTGCTTTTTTTATCCCCAGTAACATCTGGCAACTTCTTATCAACTGGTGGTGGTCCTGTTTCCTTTCTAGCATACTTTGAAAAGTCTATAACATCTGGTATATGTGGTGGCATTGCACTTCTAACTAGTGCCCAATTCACTCCTTCAAAAAATGGATGCTGTTTTATCTCTGTTGCTCCTCTTTTATATGCAATTCTCTTCTGAGGTTCCTTGATCAACAATCCTCTGATAAGATCCTTAGCCACTTGACTTGTTTGAGGATTATCCGGAAACCGTAACGGCTGGCCAACAACGTTGAAAAGCGTCGCTTTGTATCCCGAGCCTTTGAAAGGCGTTGCGCCGTGCAGTAACTCGTACAAGAAGATTCCGAATGTCCACCAGTCTACTGCACTGCCGTGTCCTTCGCCTTTGATGATTTCCGGCGCGAGATACTCGTGTGTTCCTACGAATGACATTGATCTAACGTTGGTTGGTTCGGCCATTAGCTCGGGAAGGCGGTTCCCGTTGGCTAATAGGCCGAAGTCGGATTTTGCCTTACGATTTTTCTTGGGCAAGATTCGTGGGAAGAAGCTAGATGATGTCTGAGCAGCGCCTTGCACTGCTTGGTCGTCGTTGAATATGCCTCCAGAATCGCTCCCGCTTCCGTTTGCTGCGTGGGTGGAAGATGATTTGACCAGTGTTGGACTGACGGAGCAGCGGAGCGATAAGTCGAAATCGGAGAGCATGATGTGACCTTCATCTCTGACTAATAGATTCTCCGGCTTTAAGTCTCGGTATACAATGCCGAGCATGTGCAGATACTCGAGAGCTAACAAAACTTCTGAAGCATAGAACCTATCACAAGAGATTTCAACATAAGATTCTTGATCAACAAACTGAATTCGCAAAACGAATTCAATATAACCAACCATATTGGTTTCGTGTTAGTCACGTATCAGTATCAGACATTGGACACGCCGTTAATCTGAAGTGTCAGTGCTACATAAACTATAAAAACGCATCAAACAGATTCAACTAACCTTGCAGCTTCTTCGCTGAAACACTTATTAGGCTGTTTCTGTCGAAGCGAATGAAGATCGCCACCACTACAGTACTCCATAACGAGACAATAAAACTTATCAGTTTCAAAGTAAGAATACAAAGTAGGCAAAAAAGGGTGATCAAGAAGTCCAAGAATCTCCCTTTCAGTTTGTGATCTAAGAAGCTTGTTTCTACTTATAAGAGCAGCCTTGTCCATTACTTTCATAGCAAAATGAGCATCAGTCCCTTTAAGTTCCACAAGATAAACACTTCCAATGTCACCGTAACCGATACGCTTAAGAAGCCGAAAATGGCTAAGATTCAAAGGACCACTTTTCAAAACCATGTTAACTGCATCCCATCTCACATCACCACCAGTATGTGGCCTAATGTTTGAACTCGTGCTCTCCAAACTGTCGCTTCGTGAGCTAGTTCCACTTCCGGGCATGCCACCTTGACTATTATTCTTTGTATGATTAGACATACCCTTTGAAACTCCTGTTACTAATGAAGTTGCAGGCTCAGAGTTCGAAGGCATCCTCGACCCCTTTGGACTTTGTCTTGAAAAAGCATCAGAAATGTTTTGGTTCGGAGGACTTAGTTTCTGCGGTTTCGTTTTGTTTGCGAATTTCACATCAGTCTTAGAACCTTGGTCCATAGGTCTAGTAGCTTCATTTGCAGAATATTCATTTGTGTATGCATCTTTTTTTTCTTTCTGCGGTTTTGTTTTGTTTGCAAATTTCGCATCAGTTTTAGAACCTTGGTCCATAGGTCTAGTAGCTTCATTTGCAGAATATTCATTTGTGTATGCATCTTTTTTTTCTTGATTCAACTTTTTGTTACGAGTTGGTGAAGTGTTTCCTGAATTCGGACAACTACGAGTATTCATACGTTTGTCAAAACGTTCTTCGGATATATTGTGATCCATCTGCATTTATGCATAAAACCGAATTTTTGATTAAATTTTGTTATGCAATATCGACCGGTCACATTTTTCTGTACTATAAAAGTTCGGAGCATTACTACAAACACGAGCGCAACCACAATTTAAAACCATAATCGTATATTTTACGTACGAAACCATGGATTAAAAGATGATAAGACTCTTACCTTAGGAAAATCAGGCATCTTGAGAGGCTTTGACACTATGAGTTTGCACCACAATGACACCCTTTAAGAGAATTTCTGGATGAAAAATGGTTATGGAGAGATGAAACATCTATGGTTGTGGCAAAACATGAGAATGATGATTTTAATATGATTCAAACAAATTCATGGTATCCATGTTATGGAATAATTATTAAAAATCTAAATTTTGACATCACTATAGAGAAAGAAATACTAATTATGTTGATATCTTAACAAACTATAATAAACATATAGAGACAAAAATAAAACATGGTAACATGTATGTGATAATGATAATAAACAAACCTTAAAGTTAGAAATGGCATCAATCCTTGAAACTCTTGAGGCTATGTAAGAGCTAATAAGAATAATGTTTGAGGTTCATGGTCAAATGAATGTAATAACTAATTGATTTGTTTTGAAGAAGAAAAAGAGGAAGAAAAGATGTTTGGTTAAGGAATGAAATGACATGTGGATATTGAAAATGAGCTGTTGTTAATTGGAACACAACCAAAAAAACATTTGAGATTCATTCATATCTTGTGGGAGAGGAAATTGTGGAGAAGGAGGTAGAAGATAGTAACATAACTAGAATTAGGAAAAGTAATGTTTATATATAGAAAATGGTAAATAAAAAACTAGTGTGAAAATTAATGTGTTTTTATTAAGTGCGTGATGGATTTTGAGAGAGAAAATAGAGGAAATGGTTAGAGGTTTGAAAAAAGAATGGATAGGCGTCATATTCTCTTGTTGTGTGTCCTAAAATTGACAATATCATATTATATTCTCACCACATTAGCTTAGCTACCATGTAAGAGTTTTTTTTTTGTTTTTTTTCTTCTTTTCTTCTTTTCATTAATTGAATAATGAGAACTTATTACCAATCACAATATAAATAAATTTTGATATCATGTAAAAAAAATTAAAAAATGAGTCATACACTAGACAACATATCTATTGAAGTGTGCCAAATTTTTAGAGATAGAGATATTGAGTGTCTCACCAAACTCTTTAACGAAATTATGAGGTCAATGCAAATGTCATATGAATGGAGAAGACCCACTTTAATTTTAATCTATAAGAACAAAAGGGAAATACGAAATTGTACAAATTATAGACGGGTTAAACCCATGAGTCATACAATGAAGTTATGGAAAAAGTGATTGAAAGGAGACTAAGAAAAAAGACTGAAATCACTGAGAATCCATTTGGTTTTATACTTAGAAGGTCGACTGTGGAAGCAATTTATCTACTATGACGTGTGTTGGAGTAGTATTAGATGGACTAACGAGACTTGTACTTCATTTTATCGGATAAGGAGATTTTGTGGAAAGACATAGAGAAGAAATAAGTTAGAATTGCATGTATTTGAGCTATATAATATATGTATGAAGGGGTATCGACTAGTGTACTAATACAAAGTGGAGAGATGAATAATTTTTCATTACAATAGATTTTAAACTAGGTTCAACTTTAAACTTCTGACTTTCTACTTTAATTTTAGATGTATCTACGGAACACATCTAAGAGATATCTCCGAGGTGCATGCATTTTGTAAATGATATAGTCCTACTTGGAGAGTCGGATGAGGATTTGGATGAGAAGTTGGAGACTTAGAGACAGAGTACATGAAATGTAAATTCAGCAAAAGGAGAAGTGTTTCTAACCTAGAAATGAAAGTTATAGACCATATCATCCCACAAGTTCCCTAGATTAAATATCTTGGGTCTGTAATACAAAATAATGGAGAAATAAAAGTGGATGTAAACTATCGAGTTCAAGTGGGATGACTCAAATGGAGGAGGGCTTCAGAGATTTTATGTGACATAAAGGTACCACTTACGGCGAAGGGAAATTTGTATCGACTATGGTAAGACTTGTTATGTTGTACGAGATAGAATGTTAGACAGTTAAGAATCAACACGACAATAAAGTAAGTGTAACAGAGATGAGGATGTTGTGTTGGATTTATGGTAAGACTAGACATGGTAAGATAAAAAATGACAATATTAAAGAGTGTTGGGGTAACACCTGTAGTAAAAATAATAGTAGAAAATAGACTTAGGTGGTTTTCACATGTAGAGAGAAGAGTTGTAGATTTTATAGTATGGAGGAGAGTAGATAAGATGGAGAGGGGTTAAACAACTAGAAGTAAAGAAAGACCTAGAAAAACTATAAGAGAAGTTATTAAGAAAGATCTTGAGATTAATAATTTAGATAGAAACATGATCCTAGATATATCATGACGAAAGTTTATCCATGTAAAGTAAATTTTTAAAATTACATGTTAACTCAAAACCTTAAGGCATTGGGTTTATGTCTCCTCTCACTTATAAAGTGTTCAATATTCTCTTTTCCATCTAATGTGAGAATTATTTCTCATACTTGAAATACCAACATCTTACTACTCAAAGATCAAGTCATATATTATTTCCTTGATTTGATTTTGATTATTTAAGATTTTGAGTTAAATTGTAATTTTAAAATTTTACATTATGAGGCAAGATTTCACTAGTACACGTCATTTGGGATAAATTATCCTCAATTTTACAAAGGATAGCAAAAAATTTATCATTAAGTATTTGATTATTTATAACCTAGGGTATTAGAGTCATCTTTTACATCTTTATGTTTGATATATCAAAATTGTTTGTAATTTTTTTATGCTGTTTATATTTATGAATTGTATTTATGTTTCTTATGTTGCTTAAATTGAAATTATATGTTCTCTAATAAAAAAAGATGCTTAATGTTTTTTTCCATGGGATGAACACTTACTATGATTGATATATATATCATCCTAAATGAATGAATTATAAATCTCAATTTTATGAAATTTTTCATGAGATGTATTGAAATTTTTCTAAGATTTAATTGATACAACTATGTTCCCCGAATATTTGGTTATTATTACATCATTGGACAACTTTTTATTAGATATTTATATTACAAATCTCAGCTTTAAATTAAAAACCTATACTATATAAATTATATATTCATGTCTAAATTATTCGATACAATATTTAGTTGTGTCAGGATTGACGTCACTATTTGATAGATACACTTAGCAAGATATTAATCTTAACATATTTCAATCACATATTATCAAATAACAATTTATGATTTTGCATAAACAATTTATGTAATAAAAACTCTTAATCCAGCAGTATTGCTTGTTAAATGTAGTTATTAAGGTATGAAACAGTAGTCAGTCTCAATCACAAGTCCTAAATCATAAAGAGTTTAGTTTGGTGAATCAAAAACTAAAGATGAGACATATTGGTATACCTATTATGGACCACACTACCTGAAAATCAATTCAATGTGATGGAAAGTAGTGCCAATTTGTTGGTCTTGATTAAGACTAACATGATGAGTTCAGGTGTTAATTCATGTTCCACAATTATAGTAGAATCATTTAGGCTAAATATTCCCCCCCCCCCCCCCCCCACACACTTAAATTTATCTATAATATTTTAGATCAATGTGCCTTCCACTTTGGTCCCTTAAATTTAAAATTTTTTAAATTAATCATTTTTCAAAAAAGTCTATGCTTATCCTTCCGTAAGATTCCGTTAGTTAAATTCAAAAAAATCAATTTAAATGCATTGTTCTATGATGATGTTGATATAACATGAATAAAGGACCATCTATTTATCCTATTTATAATCTTGGATGTAAAACACTTGACATGTAAACATTCAATAACCCAGTTTTAATGTTAACAAAATAATTAAACATTTGTTTAATTTTGGAGAACTCAATTCAATGAGTTGAAGGATTATTAGATTAAATTTTATTAATTTTTTATTTTTAATAATAGAATATGTTTTAATGTCACAAATAAAAATATATTTTGTTTTGTTAACGACCACAAATCTTTGTCATTATCATCCTCATATTTTTAAAGGAGTGACAATAGTCTCTTCAACCTCAAGAATTCTTAAGTGACCCTAAATTCTAATAAATTCTCAATAAAACATTAGTGGGAGAAGATACTCCTTAGAAAACTAAAATTCCACAATTTCTTTTATTTCTTTCTCTCAATTTAAACAGAATGCAACATTTCAAAACTAAAAGAAATTCTTCTTTTGTGTAAAAATAAGAACAACATCAGTGGTGATAAAGGTTGTTGGTCCGGTGGTGGGAGGATGTGATGGGTATGGTGGTAGTTAGAAATGAGATGGGTGGCGGTAGTGCGGTGATGAAGGTTAGCGGAGATGGACTATTTGGATTTGAAATTAAATTTGGGGTTTTAAGGTTCATGATATTGAAATCCAGATTAAATGTCGGTGTCCTATCCTCAATGAAACATTCATAAGAGTTCTAGATCAAATGCTCAAATGACAGTTCCTACCCTCAATCAAACTCATAACTTTTTGCATTCGGCTTTGAAGAAGACAAATTCGGTTTTGAAGAAAGACAAGAGGATTAAGTTGTGTGAAGAGTATGGGCGGACGTATCCTTAGGCATATTGTGGTTATAGCCACACCAAAAAATTCATTATGTGTGTGTGTGTGTGTGTGTGTGTGTGTGTGTGTGTGTGTGTGTGTGTGTGTGTGTGTGTGTGTGTGTGTGTGTGTGTGTGTGTGTGTGTGTGTGTGTGTGTGTGTGTGTGTGTGTGTGTGTGTGTGTGTGTGTGTGTGTGTGTGTGTGTGTGTGTGTGTGTGTGTGTGTGTGTGTGTGTGTGTGTGTGTGTGTGTGTGTGTGTGTGTGTGTGTGTGTGTGTGTGTGTGTGTGTGTGTGTGTGTGTGTGTGTGTGTGTGTGTGTGTGTGTGTGTGTGTGTGTGTGTGTGTGTGTGTGTGTGTGTGTGTGTGTGTGTGTGTGTGTGTGTGTGTGTGTGTGTGTGTGTGTGTGTGTGTGTGTGTGTGTGTGTGTGTGTGTGTGTGTGTGTGTGTGTGTGTGTGTGTGTGTGTGTGTGTGTGTGTGTGTGTGTGTGTGTGTGTGTGTGTGTGTGTGTGTGTGTGTGTGTGTGTGTGTGTGTGTGTGTGTGTGTGTGTGTGTGTGTGTGTGTGTGTGTGTGTGTGTGTGTGTGTGTGTGTGTGTGTGTGTGTGTGTGTGTGTGTGTGTGTGTGTGTGTGTGTGTGTGTGTGTGTGTGTGTGTGTGTGTGTGTGTGTGTGTGTGTGTGTGTGTGTGTGTGTGTGTGTGTGTGTGTGTGTGTGTGTGAAGGTTTAATTTGACAGCAGATCTCAAGCGTTAATAGTACTCTATCAAGTGGTCATATCAATAGCTTAATTTTTAGAAAAAAGTTTATATATATATTTTATTTATTTTATTTTATTTAATATGACCGTTTGATCAATTCTTTAAACAATTGAGATTTGGCGTCAAATTAAATTTTGACGTCTTGGTGTCATTTGATCCTATCCCATATATATATATATATATATATATATATATATATATATATATATATATATATATATATATATATATATATATTATTTTTTTTCTTATTAGTGTTTTAAAAATTGAACCGGTCATCAAATTTATGAGGACGAATCACTCATTTATTGAATGAATTATTAGATTAGTGGTTGGTCCTCATAATTAAATTGAATAATTCAATTGAATAAATCGGTATCTATAGACAAATTCTATAGTATTAAATCAATCAAACCATATAACTCGATCTCTACAAAAATCAGAACACCTAACAAATTTTAAAATATCATAATTTTACAAATACATTCTTTAAATTCAAATTCTAAACATAATCATCACACACAACAAAATAATATAAAATGTAAATTAAAATAATTTTTGAACAAAGTCTAATTAAAACATAAACTAAATAATAAAATAAGTGCAGCGTCTAATAAATTTAATTTCAAGCAGAAAAAGTTGTTCCAAATAAGTTATGAACAAACTCTACTTATATTTTAATTTTATAGTTTATCTGTCGATTTTATCCGTCGATTTTTTAAATTTGTCGATTTGTCGATTTTTACTAATTTTGATTGGTCTGGTAGGCTCTCACTAATGTAACGGCTTATCTGATTTAACAATCAAATCAGACCGATGAAGGATAATATTAAAATAAAAGGCTTTCTATTAATAGGATTTTTTATTTGAATTTTAATAGAATTCAAATAAAAAATCTTATTAATATTTCATTTTCTTAAATACCCGCTGAGACGAAAACAAAGTTTTTATTCTCTATTGCAAAATTGTTTGAATAACGTTTGAATGAGCTCCGCGAAAGTTTAATGTAAAAAAATGCATTTTTGTCCTCTGTTTTTGAGCGATAGATCCTCGTTGAATTCTGGTCATTGGATAAATGGAAACTTTGATGAATAACTATTTGATTTTTTTTCTTTCATTTATTCTTTTATCCTTTCTAGTCTATTATTAACAACCTGAATTCTTCCAATATTCCAAATTTGACTGGCCGGTGCAGTTCAAATTTTGAAACACTGCCATCACCTTTCAAGTTTCTCTTTCACTTTAATATTTTTGCTAATACCTCATATTTGATAAACAATTTTCATTATAAATATACTATAAATAATATTAATTCTTATTTTTAATATATTTAATTTAGAATTTTTTTATTTATTTTTAGCCCATCAATATATATTGTCTAGATTCGTCCCTGATAAAGAGGAAGAAGTTGATGTGTCTTTAATAGCACTCTTGTGTTTTTTTTTTTTCTTGAAGATAGATATATGGTAGAAAGAGATATGAAGTTCAATGGTTTAGAATGCAATTAGAATGAAGGGGCCATCCAAATTGAAAGGACTGATTTTTCTCTTTTGTTTCTTATGTTTATATGATATGTTAAAAAAAAACAGATGCACTAGAGAAAATTGATAGAGCATCAAAATCATCATGTCCAAACCAAGAAAAAGAGATAATTAATATATATTTAATCAGTAAACTTAATTACAAAAGGGAAAATGGCCAAGTGATAAACTAACTTTTAATACTTACAAAAGGGAAAATGGCTAAGTGATAAACTAACTATTAAGTGACCAGCATGTATTTGGTTCAAATCCAAGTCTAAGGCAAAGTCTGGAAGTAAACTTAAGGAAAGAAAAAAAAACAGTATTTTGCCAATCATTTAACACAAGAACCATGAAATGACTTAAATGTCACCCCACTTAGTGCATGTTTTGTTTCAGTTAGATATGTAAGAAGAGCGTGTCACTATAGTAGTACCAAATTCACAAACATATTGACAAGTGTATATTTTATTAGTTATTTTAATCTTAAAGCAAACATGTTCACATATTCACAAATTCACAAATATGAGTGCATAACTACAATCAATATTCATGTATTTAGAATGTCTAAGGCTAGGTTGCTTTCCATTTTCGATATAACGGAATAACATTTCCATATAATGAACTACAAACATGGAAAATATATAAATTTTAACTCTATTGCAAATCACACTGAAAATATGTTGTAGGCAGCCTTGTCTTATATTTGCAAAAATCTGATTCCACAACTTGATCCTAAAACCTCATCGTCAGACAGTGACAACTATAACCATTGTGTCAATTATGGTTGTTGTATATCTTGAATAGTCTTTTGCGCAGAAGAAGAATAATGGGATTCGAGTTCTTTAAGGCTAGCTGCAGCTTCCTCTCCAATCCTAGACAGTGTGTGGTCTGTTTTTTCTGCCAGTTGGTTAAACTCAACCTTTCTTTGTTCTACATGGTCATTAAGAGAAGCAAATCCTGAAAATATTGCAGTCTGCTTCAGCTCTGACACCAATTTAAGTAGAGAGTCAGCAGCTTGGACCTGTGTCATTCACCGATAAAAAAACTCAGCAAAGAGAAAATGTTTCAATAACTTTTGAGGTCTGTTTGGTTCGACAGAGAAGAGAAGAGTGATTCGAATACACCTTCTCTCTCGACCAATAATTGGAAAGAGAAGAGTGATACTTGCAGAGAAGCTTAAGAATTAATAGAGATGTGGTCTTACCATCCTAGCAGCTCGCATTTCCATCATAAAAGCCTCTTGTGAATTCCTAACAGGTGGATCATTTACCTACAAGAGTACAAACTTGTTTAAGAAGTTAACAAGTAACAGCTCAACTTTATGCACATCTACTTTAGCATGTCAAGAAATCCAAACAATTACTCGTGTTTGACAAAAAGAAAGAACTTGTCAATTTGAAAAGACTACAGACACCATTTCCTCGGAGTAACAAAAATTAAGAACAAGATGCTATTAGCAATAAATTAGAGGCAAACATGTTAATATCTGTTTAATTCCTGAAAACAATATAAGAGACGTGATGACAAACAAGTCTGACTCTTTTAACTTGATACACTCAGGGACATTTACTGATCACAAACTTGACAATATTGATGAAACCAACATTATTTTACTTTTCCAACATAAAGACAACTCATATAATAAATCCTGACATTGGCATTCTCAATAGACCATGTTTATCTTTATCCTTAAACTCCATTCCAACCTTCAATTATACATGTGTAAGGTCAGTGGTAAACAAATGCCTGAAAATGTTAAATCATAACATACCCTCAACGCAGATGGCATCTCCCAAATTATTTTAAGATCGATTATTGCATAGGTGACTACATCATGATGTCTTTTGCTATCTCAGGCTGTATCTTATTGTATCAGGCTCTCAATGAATAAGAACAGTTAACAAATGAATTTTATGTGCTTTTTTCCGCATAATCGATTCTACAAGACAAATCAGTCTCTCATCCTTATTGTCCTCTCTCACTCACTTTTTTCATTCTTGAATCGTTCCCCTGATTTTATTCAGCATGTCCACAACACATACAATTGAAAGCTCAGACTAATCCCATATATATTCAAGGACAATGTATTGTTAATACATAGTTGCATACATTTAGTATAATTACAAGAAATACATGCAGATAGCAAAACATTACTTCTAAATGGGACTCAAAATATGCCCTGTTCCAAAGACCATCATTGGGTTTCAGATATAAGAAAAAGGATCATGCTACATGTTAAAGATACTATAATTAGAAAAAGTTAAATGTAATTAAATTTAATAAAGTCATATTTAAAGTTTCAACACATTAAATGCACGTGTTCCAAGAAAATATTTCTACAAATAGCTTATTATGCCCTTAGGGCACATGTTAGCTTTTTCCTAAGAAAAAATCCCAATTCCAATAGCCAAGCCAACACATCAATGGAATTCCAGAATATTTGGATATCATCAATACCATTGCAAGATGCAATCACACAGTACATGGATCATCACTTATCAAATAAACAAAAACTATGCAGTATCAAAATGGGACTCAAGTGCACAAACAAAAACATTTTCCATACTAATTAAATTTTGGAAGAATTATATACCAATAAGCTAACCACATGCATGTGGCAACTCACTGTTCATACTTTCTTCCACTTGAAGATGCGGTAAAAAATGGCAATTACAAAAAAAGAAAATAGAAAAAGTACTGAAAGACAGTTATTAGTAGGAGACAATTGAAAGCAGGGTGAAGATATATACATACCCTGGCAACATTGACAAGTTGGCTGAAATTGTCAACAATGTTGGCAATATCACCTTCCACTCTCTGCAACAATGTCTTCTGCTTCTGAGCCGCAGCTGCAGCCGCTGCCGTAGTGGGCCCA
Organism: Vicia villosa; assembly: GCF_029867415.1. Lineage (NCBI taxonomy): Eukaryota > Viridiplantae > Streptophyta > Magnoliopsida > Fabales > Fabaceae > Vicia > Vicia villosa. The sequence goes on from NW_026706594.1 coordinate 103,179, forward strand.
CTGCCGCCTGGTCCACCTTTGTTCATTCTCTTCTCTCTGTGACAAACTCTGAAGAACAAGAAATATAGACACATACCGACTCAGCTTTCAGATTTCAGCACAGTTAGGTTATTATATTATATATATTTGAAAATTTCGGTACTCGAATTTTTTTTTACAGAAAAACAGCAGAACTAAATACAACAAGGAAATCATATCATACTATTAGAGAAATGTTATGTGGACACTATTTTAGGTGTCCAACACCGTATTTACATATGGTATGGGTACAGTTTCAATTTTTAATTAATTTTTCTATAGAAGATAGTTAAAAGCAAACCAAACAACATCAGTGTCCAACCATCAAACCAGGGCAGCTTATCATACATGTTCTTAACTAATAATTCAGTTTTGCAGTTAACAAGAAATTCAGGAAAATACTTTCAGTTACAAACCTAACTAACTTTCATTTCCCAATGTAACTAACAGTTATCAAACAAAAATAACTAACATAACAGAATCAGTTACTAATACTCAACCACAAAAACAGAATTCTACAACCAACATTTTCCTAATTGTTTCTAACTGTCAAAACAAAAAGAAAACAACTGATTTACTTGACTTTCATTTAGCTCCTAACCCTCACAATTTCCAAACAGAATCCTAACCAAAAAACCTGTAACTACCTTCTAACACATAACTACCAGAATCACCCAAACCTATAACAACCTCATAACTGAATTTAATTAACTTCACTCACTGAGTTGGGCTGAGTCAACAAACTGAGTCAAACCTAACCGAATCCGAGCCTGTCAATAACTAACTCCGACCCCTCACACCCTCCCAATTTCACTTCAAGACCGCTTTCAACGACAACACAAGATTCACAGAAAAAACCAAAATAGAAGAAGAGTAGAACGTGAACGAAAAAGAGAAGAACAGAGTCCTTACCTGGATTTCGCGGTGGTCGGGAATCTCCGCCACCGCACCGGGAGCTCAGGCCGCCTGAACAGGTTCTTTTTATACGCTTCAAACTCGTATCCTTGCTTCTATGATTGATATAGGATCTTGCTTGCTTCAATTTCGTATAATCACGCTTGAATCCGGGAGTACCGATACCTAGGGTTTCCAATTTTTACCTTCTGATCCCGTGCCTGACCGGAAATTTGAGTTCGTATTCGCGTTTAGGCTTAGAATTGAAGTAGGTTCGTGTCTAGGTTTCGGTGATTAGAAGGGTAGAGGCGGTGGTCTACGGCGTAGAGGTTCGCCGGAAATCGCATAGGGAGAGGGAAGGGATAGAACGAGAGGAAGCGAGGTTGAACTGAAGCTCAATGGTCATAACTCAAGACCTAAACGCCACCGTTTCAACTCTTTTTGTTTTATTTTTTATTTTATTTTTAAGTCAATTATTAAAATGGAAGAACGAAAATCTGATAAAAAAAATGTGAATGGAAACTGGACTGAAACTCCTTGGGCCTACACTGATTTACTGCGCATACACCCCCTTGGCCCATGTTACTTTTTTGATGTGCTGAATAACAAAAAACTCTGATGGGCCAACATTAGCCCCCTGCGCCTGAATTACTTAGCATACTCCTTGCTTCAACTCAGGCGCAGGGGGCTAATGTTGGCCCATCAGAGTTTTTTGTTATTCAGCACATCAAAAAAGTAACATGGGCCAAGGGGGTGTATGCGCAGTAAATCGGTGTAGGCCCAAGGAGTTTCAGTCCAGTTTCCATTCACATTTTTTTTATCAGATTTTCGTTCTTTCATTTTAATAATTGACAAAAATATAAAAATAAAACAAAAAGAGTTGAAACGGTGGCGTTTAGGTCTTGAGTAATGACCTTTGAGCTTCAGTTCTACCTCGCTTCCTCGCTCTCGTTCTATCCTTCCCTCTCCCTATGCGATTTCGGGCGAACCTCTACATCGTGGACCACCGCCTCTACCCTTCTAATCACCGAAACCTAGACACGAACCCTACTTCAATTCTAAGCCTAAACGCGAATACGAACTCAGATTTCCGGGATTCTCCTTCAGGGGTCGGGATCAAAAGGTAAAAATTGGAAACCCTAGGTATTGGTACTCCCGGATTCAAGCGTGATTATACGAAATTGAAGCAAGCAAGATTCTATATCAATCATAGAAGAAAGTATACGAGTTTGAAGCGTATAAAAAGAACCTGTTCAGGCGGCCTGAGCTCCGGTGCGGTGACGGAGATTCCCGACCACCGCGAAATCCAGGTAAGGACTCTGTTCTTCTCTTTTTCGTTCACTTTCTACTCTTCTTCTTCTATTTTGGTTTTTTTGTGTGAATCTTGTGTTGTCGCTGAAAGCGGTCTTGAGGTGAAATTGAGACGGTGTGAGCTCGCTGCGATGTTGTTCTTGTGAGGCAGAGATGTTGATAGGATTTTTGGAGATGATGTGAGGTTTAGCTCCATTGAACGGAGCTTCAAAGATTAAGCTCCTTCAATGGTGGATTGAGCGTGTAGTGTATGGTTAGGGATGATTGAATCCAGAGAGAATGGAAGGAGATTGAGAGAAGCAGAGAGAAAATGTGGAGGTTGAAGTGAAGGTAGAGGGAGAAGAATGGCGTAGTGGTTTGAATTATGGAGGGAGGTAGTTTATATAAGTTGCAGAGAGAGTGAGGTTCGGATAGAGCTTGGTCTGGAGTCAGGGTCGGAGTTAGTTATTGACAGGTTCGGATTCGGTTAGGTTTGACTCAGTTTGTTGACTCAGCCCAACTCAGTGAGTGAAGTTAGTTAAATTCAGTTATGAGGTTGTTATAGGTTTGGGTAATTATTAATATTATCCCAATAACAATCAGTTTTCCTCATGTCTTTTATTCCAGTCCCAACGTATCGATAAGACAAATGACAGAACATTCAATGATATGTTCTTTGATAGAGGAGTTTACCAGAAGCAGTTTCCAAATTCCAATTGAACAGTCTTTGAGTCCATATTAGCTTTAAGGTTTAAACTCTAAAACTCCATTGGTGTTCATTAGCTCAACAACGCCTTAATAAACTTATTACAAGAAACCAAATCAGGTTTCACATAGAGCTGAACATGCTCTTCTGTTGTTGCATTGATCTCTCTGTTCTTGGAAACCAAAATAAACATACACACCATCACCTCCCTCGGTAATTCCATCAACCAATTTACTTCAAGCATATTTTCTTCTTCAAGTTTTTCAATTTTCCTTAGTTCTAGAAATAAAACCTGTCCATGACAAAGAAAAAAACTTATACTAAACAAATATAAATCTTTCATAAGCTCAGTTCATGAACCAAATCAATAACATATGAGAGCAAGGTTACTTTTCCATGCTCAGTTATTCCTCTGTAACAAGTTCATGAAACCAAATCTACTCTAAATTATATCTAAAGGAAGCATAAAAACTAGTTTTTGAACAACAATGGCAATGTCAACACGATTTCAACTGACCTAATTCAAATCTCCTACCTGCAATTCGACATAATAGATTAGGGTTCCTACGAGCAAGTTTTCAGTGAAAATGAAGATGTGAAAACGGAGAACTGTGATGAGAAAGTTGGACGAAATGAGAATTCAAACCGTGACGAGAACGGTGGACGGCGGTGAGAACGGTGGACGGCGGTGAGAACACGGACGGCGGTGAGAAATAGTGAAGAGACGAGAGTGGCATCAGAATGCTCTATAGAATCTCTAGTATGTAAATAAAACATTAATTCTATCACCCGTGCGGACCGCACGGGTCTCTGACTAGTATAAATTAAAAAAATAGTGAAACCCTATAGAGCATTCTGATGCCACTCTCGTCTCTTCACTATTTCTCACCGCCGTCCGTGTTCTCACCTTAAACCTTAAAGCTAATATGGACTCAAAGACTGTTCAATTGGAATTTGGAAACTGCTTCTGGTAAACTCCTCTATCAAAGAACATATCATTGAATGTTTTGTCATTTGTCTTATCGATACGTTGGGACTGGAATAAAAGACATGAGGAAAACTGATTGTTATTGGGATAATATTAATAATTACCCAAACCTATAACAACCTCATAAAATAATATAAATGTAATAGAATCTCTAGTATGTAAATAAAACATTAATTCTTTTTACCCTATAAAATGATAAACCAATTAGTCACTGTTAGTACTCAATTTCTACATATAAAAGTTTTACAAAAGACAACTAGAAAGCTACAAGACTACAATATAACCCAAAAAAAATTCTTGAGGAGCTTGTTTGTCATGAAGTTCTTGGTTCTGATAGTGAGAGTCTTGTTCATCTCCGGTTTTTTAAACTAATTAAGTACAGATGCCTTCAGTAATTTGAAGTCTTTATTTATAACATGTAATTACAAAAACAATTATATTGAAATTGGAAACTATCAAATTTATTTCAATAAATATATAACACAATTATAAATTATCTTTTGCTTCCATTTAATTATTAGTTATGTGTGTTGTAATATTTGGAAATCATTGATAAGCCACTAGTGTTTGTATGGTTACTGGTAGATGCACCATTCACAGTTGATTCAAATGTCACATTGACAACATAATAGAATGAGTAATTTCTCCATGTACCACCTCAATGCTGGAATTAAAGTTCAAAATTTACCATGTGAGATAATTCAACCAAAATCATTAATTAAATATGATCAAATCTCTCAACAGTTTGGTTGCAACCAAAAATTACTATTTGAGATGATACAATTTTAGCCACTGAGTTATGTGCAGGGAGCAAGGAAATTCAAGACATGGCCATTTGAAATGAACCTATTCCTCACCTATATAAAGATGCTTTTTAATTTTCTTACATGGCTCTGCTGCCCGTCATTAGTAGACGGTTTCAAGGAGCAGTACTAAGATCCAACAATAGACACTTACTACTTAAAAGGAAATAAGAAAATTTTAAAATTAAACAATTCTTAGGTGTTTAAGGTGTTCAAAATATGAAGAATTAACACTTAATTTTAACCACCATTTCTACCTTATTTAAAGTTAAGAGAAAATAAATTCTCCTTGCACAAAATAAACCTTAACAAGGGTTGAAGAAAATTTTGTGAACCAAATAATTGACAAATGAAATTTAAAATCACAAACCTCATAACTCCACACAGATAGAATCAAAACACATAACCACATCTACAAGATTTCAATTTCTTATCTAGGAAATAAAATAAGTACTACTTACATGAAAATTCAAGAAACCTCAAGAAAATGCAAGACAGAGCAATTACTTCCTCTCTAAGTTGAACTGCAAGTTCATTGATACAGGTTGAGTCATAAAAACGAAATTAAGATATTTTAAGGGTTAGTTAAAAAGAAAAATGAAAGGAGAATACCTTGAACAATGGTGAATCAAGCTTGAGTGATATCGATTTTTGTTCCGCTGAAGACAGAGAGAAGATATGAGTTTATTGTGATTGTGAGGCACCCACTCAATGATGGAGGCAAGAACAGGAAGGGGATCGAATCCAGAAAATGAAAGGGATGGTGATGAGATTGTTGTCGTACACGAAAGGGGCGGAGTAGATGAAGTGGGTACTTAGTAGAAAATGGCTGGAATGATGGAGGCGCTCGAGGAAGAGGAAGACGAATACGGCTAGGGTTCAATGAGAAAGCGAGAGAGACAAAGAAACCATTTACATTTATATTTTTTACTTTTTTTTCTAAATTTATTAAATAATTATTCATTTATCATTTATTCATAAATCGAATAGAGAAAATTCTAAGAACACTTCTTTTTAAATAGGAAATATGTAATTTGCTTTCCATGCAACTATTAATATAATATTCTTAATATAAAAGTATTTATTAATAAAAAATAAATGCATTGTTAAAATATACCATCTCAGTATTTAAGTTGCTATAATTACGTACTTAACTATTACAGCATCTCAGAATTAAAATTTTCATGAAATATTTCATTCATAAAAATAAATGCAAGGTTACAATTTTACAAATATACCTATCACTTGTAAGTTGTAACCAAAAAGATGTATCTATCATGACATTTATATAGTTTTTATTTAAAAAGTATAGTTTACTATTTTACGTTATAATTAAATAGCATATAAATATTAAATATAATAAATGTTAAATAAAAATATTTGGGACACTAAAAAAATATAAGTTTATTTATTTATGTTCTTTTATCTATAACACAAAATATAGTTTGTATATATTACATAATATATTTTTTCTAATTTTTTATTCTAATATTTATATTTATTTGTAGAAAAATATTTTATTTTATTTTTCTAATAATTTTATAAAATATTATAAATTAAAAATTTATTTAATAATATATTTCTTTTTTAAATCAATAAAAACAAATTCAAACATTTATTAGTTATTAAATTAATAAAATAAAAAGGAGAAGGACAACAAATATATGCTAATTAATAAAATAATAAAAAAAGTGTAAAATATAGTTTTAGTTGACAAGTCGTTAGGCATAGACGACGTTTAGTAGTTGAAAAAGAATAGGCCACGGTTATAGCATGTGGTTAGAAATATCAACAACTAAAAGACTACAGTCTATGTAGAATAGGCGGCGGTTAACTTACGCCCACGTTTTCTAAACTGTAGCTGAAAGTGAATAGGCTACGGTTTTTTTCAAAAATCTAAAAACTTGTCAACATGTAAAAAACCGCGGTCTATTGCCTTTCTGGCTACGGTTTTTAAGCCGCGGTCTATTATTCCGTTGCCTAAAGTCAAAAATGGTGTAGTGTAGGTTTCGGTGATTAGAAGGGTAGAGGCGGTGGTCTACGGCGTAGAGGTTCGCCGGAAATCGCATAGGGAGAGGGAAGGGATAGAACGAGAGTGAGGAAGCGAGGTTGAACTGAAGCTCAATGGTCATAACTCAAGACCTAAACGCCACCGTTTCAACTCTTTTTGTTTTATTTTTTATTTTATTTTTAAGTCAATTATTAAAATGGAAGAACGAAAATCTGATAAAAAAATGTGAATGGAAACTGGACTGAAACTCCTTGGGCCTACACCGATTTACTGCGCCCCTTGGCCCATGTTACTTTTTTGATGTGCTGAATAACAAAAAACTCTGATGGGCCAACATTAGCCCCCTGCGCCTGAATTACTTAGCATACTCCTTGCTTCAATTTACACCCCCCGATCACATAGAATTTAGGTATTGACATAGTCTTTTGGTTATTAAATTTCTTTTGATAAAACAATAAAAATCATGATTTTCTTTAGGTGATTTTAGGATTAATTTTAGTCTTAGAATTTTCTCATAAAAAAGGCTCATAAAAATAGTAGTATTTTTTAGGTTATTTTTTGCACTTAATTTTGATTTGTGTCTTATATGCTTTTGTGCTAAATTTTATATGTTTGTGTTTACATTGATTTTGGCCATATTTTTGGCCCATTTTGTTGATATCGTTTGCATGCTTCTTTTAGAATTTAGTCACCATGTTAACATTAGACTTAGAATTTCCCTTGTACATAACAATAACACTAGGTTTAGAAATTAGGCTAGTCTCTCCCCATTTCATTTCTTTTTATTTCGAATTCTAAAACACGTAATAAATATTCAAAATAAAATCCCTTTAAAAAATACCAAGAAAACACTTAAAAAAACATTAATAAAGGTTGAAAAGCAATAAATAGGGAACGGAATCTTGAGTCTCCCTTGCTTAAGGGAATCACTCGAGAAGAAGTTCCCAATCTAAAAAATACCAACCAAAGAGTAACCCGAGCTTCTCTTGCTTAAGGGATCTCCTCGAAACACTCAAATTCTTTCTCTTCTCTCTTTCTTAAGGGCATTGTTATTTCCGCTCGATCGCATCGTAAGCTGTCCCCTTATGCAAGAGCGCGAACGTTACCTCCGCCCAACTAAAAAACACAAAAACAAACAGAAAATCTTGAGCCGAGCTACGGTAACTCTGATTCTTGAAAAGGATACGTAGGCAGCAGCGGGGTAGGGCCCGTGCTGTAACACCCCATATTTTCTAATTTTAATTTAATTGGAAATTAAATTATTATTTGGAATTATTCGGTATATTGTGGAATTATTTGGGAAGAATTACGAGATAGGCTATTGGGCCAAGTGTGGTGTTAGTAAAGAGGGGGTGCTGGGTTAGTAAAGCCCTTTACTAATTAAAATGTCATTTTCATAAAACATTTTAGAATTTGGGAAAAAGAAGAGGAACGTGAAAAGCATAATAGAGGCTTTGGGGAACACGAAGAACCGAAGGAGAGCTAAAGAGGGAGAGACCAAAGATTAAGCACTCTTGGCTAAGGTAAGGGGGGACTCTCCGGTTATCATCTATTATCGTGTTCTTAGATAATAATATTGATTAGGGATGTTGTTGAGTCAATTGGATTATATGATAGATTTAGGGATTTATCCCAATTGTGTGATGTTGATTCTATAATTGAATCCGTGTTATCTATGTTGTTATGATCTCAATTGATGTGCAATTGATGTGTTATAAGGTATTTTTCGTGTTGTTTGTGCATTCTATTTTCCCTAGGTTCGTATTGATATGATTTGGGCGAGTGTGGGATGTGTTGAATGCTGTTTTCTGCAGGTTGGGGTTTCTGAAATCGCCGGTTCGCGCCACGTGCACAGGGGTGGCGCCGCGAACAGGTGGGTAGAATGCCAGGAATTTGTGATACGCACAGGTCGCGCCGCGTACCTGTGTTGGCGCCGCGAAGGCGTACTTGTTTTCTCGCATCGCGCCGCGTCCATGAGTTGGCGCCGCGAACGCGTTTGTGTGGTTCAGGTCGCGCCGCGAGCCTTGGTTGCGCCGCGTGCTGTAGCGATAGTTGTTTTCTTGAAAAGTTAAATGATGTGTAACTTTCGAACCGTAGGTCCGTTTTTAGTGCCGTTTCGAGCACGATGAATCTTATGAGATAGCCTACGTGTTTAAATGATGAAATGAGGTGTGAATCCAATCATTTTTAAATATGATTTTATTTCTTGATGAATGATGTATTGTACATATATGTGATGAGATGTGTCAAATACATGCTATGTTGAAATATTAATCAGGTGACGATTTGTTTGATTGGATGATGTATTGTTGACATATATGATGAGACGTGACAATAAAAGATGTTGTTTTGAAAACATTACGATGTGATGATTTGTAGAGAATTGTATGATGTTGATTGATTTGTTTTGGAATGATGTGGGTACATGTGTGTTCTTCTTATTGATGATGATGATTGATGTGGACACATGTATGTTCTTTAAATGATGATGATGATGATTGATTGTATTGAATGATGCTAATGTATATAAACATACTTTGATGATGATGATGATGTTAATGATGATGATGAAATGAGTATTTGATGATGTTACTCATTAGACTTGACGATGGTATAAGTATGTTGTATATGTTGCATTCATTCATGTGCATTGATGATACTGTATCCATAAGGGTGTGTTGGATCAGTGAAGGGCATGATTTCCATTGTGTAGAATCTGTGCTGGCAGGGTCGTATCTTGATGATGATGGATCGGTCATGGGTTATTCCCATTGGATGAGGTTAATCGTGTGCCCATGTGGGGTGTGAGCGATTGAAGGCCAGTATCATAGAGAGAAGTCCTGTGAATATGATTCACGAATTTTGGTACCACATGCATAGTGTCAGTTCATACATATGCATACTTTTATAACATGATTGGAAGTATTCCAGTGTTATAAATATTGATGATGTGTTGGTTGTGTGTTTGTTGAATCGATGTTGAGTATGATTGTCTGTTTGAAATATGTGTTTTGTTAACGTTTGTATAAACGATGGATGTTCCTGATAATCTGAATATGATGAAATTGGGTGAATAATATAACTATGATGTGTTGTTATTTGAGATGCTATAATATTTGTTAACTGTGATGAGACTCACCCTTACTGTTGGCATTTTCAGATTGAGGATAGCTGCTTTCGACTTGGTGAGGATTAGCTCATAATTCAGTGTATTAGTGTAGCGTCAGGTGTCATGCTCTGATATTGTAACACTGGGGGAACGCTAGTATAGAGTTTGTGATGATACTCTATCGTGATGTTATTGTATTAATTCGATGGGATAATGCATAGATGATGTTATGCTTATCCGTATAATGAATTTTCCGCTGTGTTAACATGAGATGTTTGTGTATTGTGATGAAATGTCCCTTAGTGAAAGCATGACAATGATTTTATGATGAATTGTTTTAAATTTAATTGTGGCACCCTTGTTTTCATGTTTTACTCTCAAAATTATTTTATAAAATTCTGCGGGGTTTAGAAGGGTGTTACAATAGTGGTATCAGAGCAGGTCGGTCCGTCCGGCCAATTGTTGAGTCAGTTGAGTTGTGCGACAGTTGTATATTGTCGGCATTTTATTCCTTGGTACGCGACATGTGAGTGAATCACTGTTGGTACTTGGTTGTTTGTTGCAGGTGTTGAAGGATAGAAAAACACTTAGAAAGGGGGGGATTGAATAAGTGTGACTTTAAATCTTGGACGATAAAAATAAATTGCACAATTATTTTTATCCTGGTTCGCTGTTAACGAAGCTACTCCAGTCCACCCCCGCAGAGATGATTTACCTCAACCTGAGGATTTAATCCACTAATCGCACGGATTACAATGGTTTTCCACTTAGTCCGCAACTAAGTCTTCCAGAGTCTTCTGATCACACACTGATCACTCCAGGAACAACTGCTTAGATACCCTCTAAGACTTTTCTAGAGTCTACTGATCAACACGATCACTCTAGGCTTAGTTCACTCCTAAGACTTTCCTAGAGTATTCTGATCAACACGATCACTCTAGTTACAAACTGCTCAGCCAACTGCTAAGACTTCCTAGAGTATACTGATCACACGATCACTCTAGTTCCTTACAACTTAATGTAATCTATTCAAGAGTTTACAAATGCTTCTTAAAAGCGATAATCACAACTGTGATATTTCTCTTAACGTTTAAGCTTAATCTCACTAAAATATTACAACAGCAATGTAGTGAGCTTTGATGAAGATTCTGAGCTTTGATTGAACAGCGTTTCAGCAAGTTTGATATTCACAGAATAGATGTAGAAATTGGTAACCTTGCTTCTCATCAGAACTTCATATTTATAGGCGTTGAGAAGATGACCGTTGAATGCATTTAATGCTTTGCGTGTTCCGTACAGCATCGCATTTAATGTTATACGCTTTTGTCAACTACCTCGAGCCTTGTTCACGCTGTGTCTACTGACGTAGCCTTTAGTAGCTTTTAACGTTCCTTTTGTCAGTCAGCGTAGTCTGCCACCTGTACTTCCTTCTGATCTGATGTTTGTGAATACGACGTTTGAATATCATCAGAGTCAAAACAGCTTGGTGCATAGCATCTTCTGATCTTCTGACCTTGAAGTGCTTCTGAGCGTGATACCATCTTCTGATCTTCAGTGCTTCTGATCTCATGTTCTTCTGATGCTTCCATAGACCCATGTTCTGATTCTGCTTCGACCATCTTCTGATGTCTTGCCAGACCATGTTCTGATGTTGCATGCTGAACCATTTGAGATACAACTTTTGAGCGCTGAATTATGCGTACTCTTTATATATATTTCCTGAAAGGGAAATTGCATTGGATTAGAGTACCATATTATCTTAAGCAAAATTCATATTATTGTTATCATCAAAACTAAGATAATTGATAAGAACAAATCTTGTTCTAACAATCTCCCCCTTTTTGATGATGACAAAAACATATATAAATGATATGAATTTGCGATCAGAAAGAGTAGACGGCAAAAGACAAATTACACAGCTATAGCATAAGCATATGAATATGTCTCCCCCTGAGATTAACAATCTCCCCCTGAGATAAATAATCTCCCCCTGAAATAAATACTCGAAGAACTTTGATAAAAGACTTCCCTGATTATTTCGGTAGAGACGATCATATAAGCTTCTGCCTTCAGAGAATTCATAGCTTCTGACTTCTGCTTCCATTGGACAGCTTCAGAACTTGAATTTCTTTAGATCCTTAGAACACTCACAGCTTCTGATTCCTGCTTCCATCGTGGACCGCTTCAGAACTTGAATTTCTTTGATCTTCAGAACATTCACAGCTTCTGACTTCTGCTTCCATTCAGGACAGCTTCAGAACTTGAATTTTCTGGATCTTTTAGAACATTCACATCTTCTGATTTCTGCTTCCCTCGGATAGCTTCAGAACTTTGAATGTCTACCAATCATCACTTCATGCTAGATTTGTATCAGAACATTGTTGAATGTACCAGAGCATCATCAGAGCATCTCTACATCCTGAAATGTTTACAGAACAAAAACTAAACGACAAAAGTCAGCATGAACGAGTTAGAACATAAAATGTATGTTTGAACACATTATATGTATCAGAGCCATATAGGCTGAAATAATGTATCAGAGCAAATAATGTATCAGAGCCATAACATTATATGTATCAGAGCAAATAGAATTTTGTCAGAACAGGATAGACAATGATATTCAAATTCTATTATCAGTGCTTCTGATTCATTCTTCTTTCTTACTTCTGATCTCTGAAGCTTGACAGCACTCAGCTTGCTTCAGTTTCCATGGTTTTGCTTCTTGTGTTTGCTTCTGAAGATCAACTTCACTTCTGTACCTGCAAAACACTTAAACCATATAGAACTTGCAGTTCTTGTTAGTGAATGTGTGGGAGCCTTTACCCAGCAACTGATAGATTAATCAAATCATTTATCATTTATCTTCTCCCCCTTTTTGTCATAACATCAAAAAGAATATTTAAAAAAAAATTCAGATGCATAAAACGACAAAAGAAAACATTTACTGGAATGTAAAACACAAAGAAACTTTTCATTGATAATCAAAAGATATTACAAAAGGTTCCTATGTTATAACAAGATGAAAAACATTCCTAGCAAATACAAAGTAGAATTTCCAAAGAGGAAATGACTACAAAAATTAAAAAAAGAACCCTAGCTAGACACGCTCTGTGTCAACCCATCAAGAATCCCGGAGGACTTCTTGTCTTCCAGACTGAAACCTCCACTGTAGAAGAGATCCCAGAACCAAGGAGGAAGTGAGGGACAGTTCACAGACAGAGAGCTAATGTTGCAAACGGGGCTTTCCCTCAACATAGAAGTCAAGAATATCATTCTTAACCTCCTCCCATAACTCAAGAAAGTCTTCTGTCTTTGGATGAAAGTTGATAACAACATCAAAGAAGAGTCTGACTTGAGCGGTATTAGAAGAGCCATCCCGAGATGCACAGAGATCTGTCGCCTTTGAGTCATGGAGCTTCAACAGACTTAGAGTGAACGCTAGGTTTTGAGAGAAGAAGTGAAAAACGAGAGAGAGAGAGAGAGAGAGAAAAAAAAAAAACTTTAAGAGAAAAACAAAGAGATAGGAAACCAAAAAACCATTTTGAAGAGTATTTAAAAGAAAATAAAGTGAAACGAATGAAGAAAAGCATTTAATGTTACGTGACGTGAGGAGAGATAATAAAGACAAATGAGGTGACTAGCACAGTTACCTATGGTCGGTGTCCCTTCAACTGCACGCACGTTTATCCATGAATAGTAACGACAGGTTTACCATCCCGAGATAAAACGTAACAGCTGTTTTGCTTTAAAAGAGGTTCTGAATCAACTTAGACAATGAAACGTTAGTAATAACCGAATCATAATTTCTAAAAGATTTCAATCAGAACTTCTGGAAAAAAAAATGTTCCACATTTATTTTAGAAGATACTCATACATGAGAACTTCTCATCTTCTCATTCTGGGCATAAATCCATACTGATGTTCTTCAGAATGAACTTAAACCTATCTTCAGCCAGGGGTTTTGTAAAGATATCAGCCCATTGATGGTCTGTATCAACAAAGTTTAAAGATATGACACCCTTCTGAACATAGTCCCTTATGAAATGATGTTTAATCTCAATATGTTTAGCTTTTGAATGAAGAATAGGATTCTTAGATAAACATATAGCAGAAGTATTATCACAGAATATAGGAATGTTACTCTCAAATATCTGATAATCTTCTAACTGACTCTTCATCCAGAGCATCTGTGTACTACAACCAGCAGCAGCTACATATTCTGCTTCTGTCGTTGATAGAGCAATAGTTGCTTGCTTCTTGCTGTACCAAGAGATCAAATGACTTCCAAGAAATTGGCAACTTCCTGAAGTACTTTTTCTTTCAATTCTGTCTCCAGCATAATCAGCATCGCAGAATCCTACTAAGTTGTATTCTTTAGATTTTCTGTAAACTAAGCCAACATTAGTAGTACCTTTCAGATACCTTAGAATTCTCTTAACAGCAGTTAAATGAGATTCTCTAGGATCTGATTGGAATCTAGCACACAAACAAACACTGAACAAAATGTCAGGTCTAGAAGCAGTCAGATATAGAAGAGATCCAATCATACCTCTGTATAACTTCTGATCTACCTTCTTACTTACCTCATCCTTACCTAGGATGCATGTTGGATGCATAGGAGTTTTGGCTTCTTTGCAGTCCAGAAGATTAAACTTCTTCAGAAGTTCCTTCACATACTTGGTTTGGTGAACATACGTTCCTTCTGATGTTTGATTTATTTGTATTCCAAGGAAATACTTGAGTTCTCCCATCATGCTCATTTCAAACTCAGCCTGCATAGACTCAGCAAACTCCTTTCCAAGTGTAGCATTAGATGTTCCAAAAATAATATCATCTACATATATTTGACAAATTAAAATATCCTTTTCAAAGGTTTTACAAAAGAGAGTAGTGTCCACTTTTCCTCTAGTGAAACCATTATCTAGAAGGAAAGAACTTAAGCGTTCATACCAAGCTCTGGGAGCTTGCTTCAATCCATATAATGATTTCTTTAGTTTAAACACATGATTCGGAGACATAGAGTCTTCAAAACCAGGAGGTTGATGGACATAAACTTCTTCATCTATATAACCATTTAAGAAGGCACTCTTAACATCCATTTGATAGAGAGTGATGTTATGTTGAGTGGCAAAAGAAATTAATAGACGAATAGATTCTAACCTGGCCACTGGTGCAAAGGTTTCTGTATAATCAATCCCTTCTTGCTGACTATAACCCTGAGCCAGCAGTCTGGCTTTGTTTCTTACCACTTCACCTTTCTCACTGAGCTTGTTTCTGAAGACCCATTTTGTACCAATTATATTGAACCCATCTGGTCTAGGAACAAGATCCCAAACATCATTCCTTGTAAACTGATTCAGTTCTTCTTGCATAGCAATTATCCAGTCTGGATCTTCTAGAGCATGATCAACAGAAGTTGGCTCGATCAAAGGTACAAGACCTAATTGACAGTCTGCATTGTTCTTAAGGAATGCTCTTGTTCTGATTGGATCATCCTTCTTTCCAAGAATGACATCTTCTGAATGACCAGAGATGAGTCTGGATGATCTTCTGACAGATGGTTCTTCAGAAATACTTAGATCCTCCAGAGAAGCTGATACTTGATCTTCTGGTTCTTTGCTTCTGAGGAGCTCTGCTTCTGATGCGTTGCTTCTTGGCTCAACAACTTCTGATATATCAATATCACAATCTGCAAAATTATCAAACTGCTTTGGTTTTTCAGAACCAAGCTTATCATCAAACCTGATATTGATTGATTCTTCTACAACCAATGTTTCAGTATTGTATACTCTGTAGCCTTTTGAGCGTTCAGAATATCCAAGAAGGAAACACTTTTGAGCTTTGGAATCAAACTTACCAAGATGATCTTTAGTGTTCAGAATAAAGCATACACATCCAAAAGGATGGAAATATGAAATGTTGGGCTTTCTATTCTTCCACAATTCATAAGGAGTCTTATTTAGAATAGGTCTGATAGAGATTCTATTCTGAATATAGCATGCAGTGTTTATTGCTTCCGCCCAGAAATGCTTAGCCATATTGGTTTCATTGATCATGGTTCTGGCCATTTCTTGCAGAGTCCTATTCTTTCGTTCTACAACCCCATTTTGCTGTGGAGTTCTAGGACAAGAGAAATCATGGGCAATACCATTCTCTTTGAAGAATTCTTCAAAGGATCCGTTCTCAAATTCACCACCATGATCACTTCTGACCTTTATGATTTTACACTCTTTTTCAGATTGAATCTGAATGCAGAAATCAAAGAACACTGAATGAGTCTCATCCTTGTGTTTTAAGAATTTTACCCAAGTCCAGCGGCTATAATCATCTATGATGACTAATCCATATTTCTTTCCTCTGACAGATGCTGTTTTGACTGGTCCAAACAGATCAATGTGCAAGAGTTCTAATGGCCTTGAGGTAGAAACAACATTCTTAGACTTGAATGCAGGTTTGGAGAACTTGCCCTTCTGACATGCTTCACAAAGAGCATCTGATTTGAATTTCAGATTAGGGAGTCCTCTAACCAGATTCAGTTTGTTAATCTGAGAAATCTTTCTCAAACTAGCATGACCTAATCTTCTGTGCCAGACCCACTGCTCTTCAGAAACAGACATAAGACAGGTCACCTTCTGACTCATAAGATCTTGCAGATCTGTCTTATAAATGTTGTTCTTCCTCTTGCCTGTAAATAGGATTGAGCCATCCTTCTGATTTACAGCCTTGCAAGACTTTTGATTAAAGATTATATCATAACCATTGTCACTCAATTGACTGATAGATAAGAGGTTATGAGTTAATCCTTCTACAAGAAGTACATTAGAAATGGAAGGAGAGTTACCAGACTTTATAGTTCCAGAGCCAATTATCTTGCCCTTCTGATCTCCTCTAAACTTGACTTCTCCTCCTGACTTAAGCACCAGGTCTTGGAACATAGACCTTCTTCCTGTCATGTGTCGTGAGCATCCAGAGTCCAGGTACCATGACATGTTGTGCTTTGTCCTTCTTGCAGCCAAGGATATCTGCAATAGGAATAATCTTATCCTTAGGTACCCACATTTTCTTGGGTCCTTTCTTGTTAGATTTTCTCAAGTTCTGATTGAACTTGGGTTTAGCATTATAAGCAATAGGAGGAACAGCATGATAATTTTTAATGTGAGTTTCATGATATTTCCTAGGTTGTGTCACATGCTTCTTGGTGTGTGTTATGTGAAAACTTTGAGCATGTGAAGTGTGCCTAATATCATGAGAGTGGCCATACTTGAACTGATCATACAATGGCTTGTATGTAATTTTCATTTCATCAACAGGTTCAAGTTTGTATGGGGTTTCACCCTCAAAGCCAATGCCAACTCTTTTGTTTCCAGATACGGCATATATCATAGAAGCTAGCTGACTTCTGCCAATACTTCTAGATAAGAACTTCCTGAAACTTAAATCATATTCTTTCAGAATATGGTTTAGACTAGGAGTGGATTTTTCTGAATCAGAAGGAGATCCAACATTATTGGATAATTTTAAAAGTTTTTCTTTTAATTCAGAATTCTCCAACTCAAGCTTCTTTGTTTCAAATTCAAATTGCTTTTTCAGCTTTTTGTATTTGAGACTAATCTGAGACTTGAGTTCCAGAAGTTCAGTTAGACCGGAAACTAACTCATCTCTAGTAAGTTCAGAAAATACCTCTTCAGAATCTGATTCTGATGTAGATTCTGATCCGTCATCTTCTGTCGCCATCAGCGCACAGTTGGCCTGCTCATCTTCTGAATCATCTTCTGACTCATCCCAGGTTGCCATAAGACCTTTCTTCTTATGAAACTTTTTCTTGGGACTTTCCTTCTGAAGATTTGGACATTCATTCTTGTAGTGTCCAGGCTCATTGCATTCATAGCACATGACCTTCTTCTTGTCAAATCTTCTTTCATCAGAAGATTCTCCACGTTCAAATTTCCTTGAACTTCTGAAGCCTCTGAACTTCCTTTGCTTGGTCTTCCAGAGTTGATTTAGCCTTCTGGAGATCAGGGACAGTTCATCTTCTTCTTCAGATTCTGATTCTTCAGGATCTTCTTCTCTGGCCTGAAAAGCGTTAGTGCATTTCTTGATATTTGATTTTAATGCAATAGACTTACCTTTCTTTTGAGGCTCATTTGCGTCCAGCTCTATTTCATGACTTCTCAAGGCGCTGATAAGCTCTTCCAGAGAAACTTCATTCAGATTCTTTGCAATCTTGAATGCAGTCACCATAGGACCCCATCTTCTGGGTAAGCTTCTGATGATCTTCTTTACGTGATCAGCCTTGGTGTATCCCTTGTCAAGAACTCTCAATCCGGCAGTAAGAGTTTGAAATCTTGAAAACATCTTTTCAATGTCTTCATCATCCTCCATCTTGAAGGCTTCATACTTCTGGATTAAGGCTAGAGCTTTAGTCTCCTTGACTTGAGCATTTCCTTCATGAGTCATTTTCAAGGACTCATATATGTCATAGGCCGTTTCCCTGTTAGATATCTTCTCATACTCAGCATGAGAGATAGCATTCAGCAAAACAGTTCTACATTTATGATGATTCCTGAAAAGCTTCTTTTGATCATCATTCATTTCTTGCCTTGACAGCTTCACGCCACTGGCATTTACTGGATGTTTGTAACCATCCATTAGAAGATCCCATAGATCACCATCTAGACCCAGAAAGTAACTTTCCAGTTTATCTTTCCAGTATTCAAAGTTTTCACCATCAAATACCGGCGGTCTAGTATAACCATTGTTACCGTTGTATTGCTCAGCAGAGCCAGATGTAGATGCAGGTGTAGATGTAGACTTTTCACTTTCATCAACCATCTTTTAAATGAAGCGTTTTTCTCTTCCTGAATCTTTTCTAAACACGGTTAAGTGCTTGCACCTTAGAACCGGCGCTCTGATGCCAATTGAAGGATAGAAAAACACTTAGAAAGGGGGGGATTGAATAAGTGTGACTTTAAATCTTGGACGATAAAAATAAATTGCACAATTATTTTTATCCTGGTTCGCTGTTAACGAAGCTACTCCAGTCCACCCCCGCAGAGATGATTTACCTCAACCTGAGGATTTAATCCACTAATCGCACGGATTACAATGGTTTTCCACTTAGTCCGCAACTAAGTCTTCCAGAGTCTTCTGATCACACACTGATCACTCCAGGAACAACTGCTTAGATACCCTCTAAGACTTTTCTAGAGTCTACTGATCAACACGATCACTCTAGGCTTAGTTCACTCCTAAGACTTTCCTAGAGTATTCTGATCAACACGATCACTCTAGTTACAAACTGCTCAGCCAACTGCTAAGACTTCCTAGAGTATACTGATCACACGATCACTCTAGTTCCTTACAACTTAATGTAATCTATTCAAGAGTTTACAAATGCTTCTTAAAAGCGATAATCACAACTGTGATATTTCTCTTAACGTTTAAGCTTAATCTCACTAAAATATTACAACAGCAATGTAGTGAGCTTTGATGAAGATTCTGAGCTTTGATTGAACAGCGTTTCAGCAAGTTTGATATTCACAGAATAGATGTAGAAATTGGTAACCTTGCTTCTCATCAGAACTTCATATTTATAGGCGTTGAGAAGATGACCGTTGAATGCATTTAATGCTTTGCGTGTTCCGTACAGCATCGCATTTAATGTTATACGCTTTTGTCAACTACCTCGAGCCTTGTTCACGCTGTGTCTACTGACGTAGCCTTTAGTAGCTTTTAACGTTCCTTTTGTCAGTCAGCGTAGTCTGCCACCTGTACTTCCTTCTGATCTGATGTTTGTGAATACGACGTTTGAATATCATCAGAGTCAAAACAGCTTGGTGCATAGCATCTTCTGATCTTCTGACCTTGAAGTGCTTCTGAGCGTGATATCATCTTCTGATCTTCAGTGCTTCTGATCTCATGTTCTTCTGATGCTTCCATAGACCCATGTTCTGATTCTGCTTCGACCATCTTCTGATGTCTTGCCAGACCATGTTCTGATGTTGCATGCTGAACCATTTGAGATACAACTTTTGAGCGCTGAATTATGCGTACTCTTTATATATATTTCCTGAAAGGGAAATTGCATTGGATTAGAGTACCATATTATCTTAAGCAAAATTCATATTATTGTTATCATCAAAACTAAGATAATTGATAAGAACAAATCTTGTTCTAACAGGTGTTGGATTGAAACAAGTGGGGGAGAAGCTTCGCTTCTCGGATATGTTTCAGTTGTAAGAAGATTGATTCAGTAGGCTGTTGTTGGCAACAGAGCAAGCGTTGTCGGAGTTTGTTGTTTCCCGAATCGAAGGTGACTTAGAATTAAGATTTGACTGGTAATTGAGTTGGAACATCTTGAAGGAAGATGATTAGAGGTAATTGACAATTATTGTAGAAGAAGGAAATTGGAAAGTTGCGATGTGCTAGCTCTGCTGGTGTGCTGTGAAGATGTCAGTTGAGTAGCCTTGCGTCTCGGAAGAGGTTAAGCTGCAAGTTGCGAAGAGGATTGCGGTCGTAATGTTTCAGAAATCGTACTTCGACGATGGGATGTGTTGCTCAAGTTATAAGAATATTTGGAAGTGAAGAGGTATGATAAGGGGCTGTTTGGAATGTGATCGAGTTGAAGAGAATGAGTTTTGGAATGAGATTTTCGTAAGCAAAACGCAGGAAAATTGCTGAATAGCTGCAGAACTTCGAAAATTCATAACTAGAGTTCTGGATATCCGATTTGAGTCCCGTTTGAAGCTTCAGAAAGCTAACGAGATGAACTTTGTTATAAAAATAATTGCAGCAGCTGTAACATAATTAATCGTCACAGGATGACGTTGGAAAGAGGTGAAGTTGCGGGTGCTCTTGTTCTTATAACTAGACTTGTTTATTGGTACTGCACGGGATGTCAGTGTCAGTGTTGAATGGATCGAAGGAATAATCAGAAGGTTGTTGAGGAGTAATTTTAAGAATTGAATTTACCAGTTGAGGAGTTTTGGATATATTGTATAGAGTGTCGTTGCATGATATTAGTGTTGCATTTTTCAGGCAATGACTGGAAAATTCATATCTTGAGTTCCGAGTGTCGGATTAATGTGTCGTTTGAACCTACAAAGAGGAGAAATTATGTTCTACCTCATGGGAGAGTTATAAATACAGTAGATATGGTCCTATGAGGAGAGATATTCGGAAGTCGATTATGGAAGCGTGAAACTTGTTGAATAGGAATGCCTGTTACCGCGATTGTTTGAAACAGAATTGAGTAGAATATGTTGTCAATGAATAAGTTGACGAGATGTTCGGTGATAAAGATGACTTGAGTACCGATGGATTTTAGTGAGAAGTGAATTAGTAGTAAAGATGGATTAAACTTTAGAACTTTTGGAATCGTATTTGTGATGGAAAAGTAACGATAAGTATAAAAGAATAATTTTAGAGGATTTTTGACACCTGTTGAATGTGAGGAAGACTTTGTTGAGATGTCGAGTGGGATGATATTTGGGCACGAAAGATGTCATAGAATTCGGAGTTAAACCACGAGTTATGAAGGTTGTGTTACTGCGTTGAGTAGGAAGTCTTTAAATATGTCGGTGCTAATGGTGCATGAGTTGGATTTAATTGGACAATTTTGAGACTTGAGTTGGTACGTGAAGGAACTCCTAATAGTGTTAGATTGGGTATGCTAGAAGATGACTAGTGGTATTCTTGAAGAGATTAGAGAAGGTCAGAAAGATGATGTTGAGTTGATCGATAGGTTGACTTTGAATTACCAAGGTAAAGGCGGTGAATTCAGAATCGACGAGAACGATGTAATGAGGTTGAGTGATTGGATTTGTGTTCCTGATGTTTTGAGCTTCGGAAGAATATTCTAGAAGAAGGACACCGTAGTGAATTATTGAACTATGACGATGTTAATGAGTTTGGGTGCAAACTCGGAATGGGACACTATTATTTAGTAACGACGGTTTATGCTTAAATATGATTGTCAACTATCTATTGACAAATTTAGGACTTGATCACCCTAAATCTCTTGTTGGTAGTAGATGGAATCATATAGAAGAGATAAGCTTGTTTTGTTACCTTAATGGTTTAAGATGTGATGAATACTAAGCCGTGGGAATAAATACTCACTGTGTTGTATGAACTTATG